>NC_091469.1:167223165-167509569 GCF_036971445.1 Narcine bancroftii
GTCTATGACAACAAACTCTGCTTCGGTGTGATTGTCACCAGCTTCAACAGTCGCAGTGAAACATCCAATGGTCTGCAATGGCTTAGTTGCTGTGTATGGATAAAGTTTCTTTGAACACTTCTTTGACGTACAAATGATCTTTTTTTTTCAATTTCTCCCACAAGTGTCAGTCAATTACATTACTGTCACTGCCTGAGTCTACAATGACCGGAACTGTCACACCACCAATTATCACTGGGACTTTCTCATGATGGTCCTCATTCAATGTAAACTGATAGTATTTCTGCCCATCCTGGTTGTCGTCATCATTGTCACTTTCTGGGTCACCTTCTATATGGTGAATAGTGCCTTGCTTTCTCTGTCCATAATTGCCTTTCTTTCCAGGAGACTTTCCCTTCCCCCAAGCTTTGCCCTTAGAAGCTGTACTCTTCCCATTCTGGTTTGCATTTGACTTGCTTTTGCACTTCTTTGCAAAGTGGGCTTTATCTCCATACTTTCTACAAACTTTGACTTTTGCTGGGCAGCATGGGTCTTTTCCAAAATGACCTCTGTCTCCACATCTGTAACACGTCGGGATATTTCTTGACTGGCTATTGCTATGCGAGAGCCTATTTACTTGTTGACCAACTTTGTCTTTACTGGGCTGGCTTGAGTTGTCTTTCAGTTTCAAGGTATGAAATTGCCCCTCAACAACCTCTAATGCAGCATCAATTGCTAAAGCATTGGTAATTTTCAACTCACCCCCTTTTTCCAGCAGTCGCTTTCTGAGTTTGTCTGATCTGCAGTGCTGCACGACTTGATCCAATAACTGATTGTCCAAATCAGCTGCCACGTAATTGCATCCAACAGCCAGTTGTCGCAATCTCGTTTCCCCATCTTCCTGTTTTGTTTTGCGAAACAAATGGCGTTGAAATGTGGCATTCGGTGTCACCACATAATGTGCATTCAATGCATATACAGCTTTCTGGTATTCCTCCTTCTTTCCAATATTCAAAAGCATCTTAAAAGTTTCCCGAACTGCAGGTCCTGTGGTGAAGAGAAATAACGCCCTCCGCTGCGCTTTCGGCTCCGCTGTGCTCCCATCGAGAAATAGGCCACGACTGTCGGCGTAAGCTTCAAACTCATCAAGCCATGCCTTCCACTTCACGTTTTCAGTGCTTGCATCCCTCGTCGGGTCAAAATGAGGAACACCGCGAAGTGCTAGAAATTCAGCTCCAGTGACTGCCATGATGAAATGTTCCAGCTCAAAGCCATGGATTCAAAATCCAAAATATTTCTCGTCACCAATGTCAGATATGTGGCCGAAACGTGAAATTGATAGCACATGATTTACCCGTTGAACATCAGCATGTATTTATTTCTCTGCTTCCATTATTCCACCATTCTGCGCCTGCCTACATCGCCCGCATGCCCTCTGACCTCCAGTCAGGTTAATGGCTCAACCTCTATCTGCATACATCTCATGCATATTCATTATCATGACATCACCTTCTCCTCTTTAATTAATAACTGCACGACACGAACGTTATGAACTCGCTGGCCAGTTATTCCCAAACAATGAATAGACCAAGTCCTCAGGCCAGTTCCCCAAACAGTCTGAGTCCTGACCCACCCCCAATAGACTGAGGCCCCTCCAGTCCAGTGTCCAGTCCAGTGTCCAGTCCAGTGTCCAGTCCAGTGTCCAGTCCAGTGTCCAGTCCAGTGTCCAGTCCAGTGTCCAGTCCAGTGTCCAGTCCAGTGTCCAGTCCAGTGTCCAGTCCAGTGTCCAGTCCAGTGTCCAGTCCAGTGTCCAGTCCAGTGTCCAGTCCAGTGTCCAGTCCAGTGTCCAGTCCAGTGTCCAGTCCAGTGTCCAGTCCAGTGTCCAGTCCAGTGTCCAGTCCAGTGTCCAGTCCAGTGTCCAGTCCAGTGTCCAGTCCAGTGTCCAGTCCAGTGTCCAGTCCAGTGTCCAGTCCAGTGTCCAGTCCAGTGTCCAGTCCAGTGTCCAGTCCAGTGTCCAGTCCAGTGTCCAGTCCAGTGTCCAGTCCAGTGTCCAGTCCAGTGTCCAGTCCAGTGTCCAGTCCAGTGTCCAGTCCAGTGTCCAGTCCAGTGTCCAGTCCAGTGTCCAGTCCAGTGTCCAGTCCAGTGTCCAGTCCAGTGTCCAGTCCAGTGTCCAGTCCAGTGTCCAGTCCAGTGTCCAGTCCAGTGTCCAGTCCAGTGTCCAGTCCAGTGTCCAGTCCAGTGTCCAGTCCAGTGTCCAGTCCAGTGTCCAGTCCAGTGTCCAGTCCAGTGTCCAGTCCAGTGTCCAGTCCAGTGTCCAGTCCAGTGTCCAGTCCAGTGTCCAGTCCAGTGTCCAGTCCAGTGTCCAGTCCAGTGTCCAGTCCAGTGTCCAGTCCAGTGTCCAGTCCAGTGTCCAGTCCAGTGTCCAGTCCAGTGTCCAGTCCAGTGTCCAGTCCAGTGTCCAGTCCAGTGTCCAGTCCAGTGTCCAGTCCAGTGTCCAGTCCAGTGTCCAGTCCAGTGTCCAGTCCAGTGTCCAGTCCAGTGTCCAGTCCAGTGTCCAGTCCAGTGTCCAGTCCAGTGTCCAGTCCAGTGTCCAGTCCAGTGTCCAGTCCAGTGTCCAGTCCAGTGTCCAGTCCAGTGTCCAGTCCAGTGTCCAGTCCAGTGTCCAGTCCAGTGTCCAGTCCAGTGTCCAGTCCAGTGTCCAGTCCAGTGTCCAGTCCAGTGTCCAGTCCAGTGTCCAGTCCAGTGTCCAGTCCAGTGTCCAGTCCAGTGTCCAGTCCAGTGTCCAGTCCAGTGTCCAGTCCAGTGTCCAGTCCAGTGTCCAGTCCAGTGTCCAGTCCAGTGTCCAGTCCAGTGTCCAGTCCAGTGTCCAGTCCAGTGTCCAGTCCAGTGTCCAGTCCAGTGTCCAGTCCAGTGTCCAGTCCAGTGTCCAGTCCAGTGTCCAGTCCAGTGTCCAGTCCAGTGTCCAGTCCAGTGTCCAGTCCAGTGTCCAGTCCAGTGTCCAGTCCAGTGTCCAGTCCAGTGTCCAGTCCAGTGTCCAGTCCAGTGTCCAGTCCAGTGTCCAGTCCAGTGTCCAGTCCAGTGTCCAGTCCAGTGTCCAGTCCAGTGTCCAGTCCAGTCTCCCCCCCCCACGTCCCCGTTGGCCCCAATAGGCCCGTTTGCCGGCCTTTCGGCCCCAAACTGGCCCAGCCCCCTGCGGCTCCTCCACAACAAACTCGGCCCCGGAGCCACAGATCAGCAGTTCGGGCCCCAGCAGCTGCTCTCCGCCCTCATACATATTCATGAGCTTCAACCTGGACAGAACGGCCCCAAATCCCCGACTCACCAGCGAACCCACCTCACACACAGGCTACGGGATCCAACATGGCGGCCCGACACGTTATCCTCACCGGCCAATCAGAGGGGCTGCACATACACCAGGCGGCCAGCAGGTGGGGGCTGGGCACCACCAGTGACGTCACCTTCCCCGATCCCTCCTCAGATCATCTCCCACTGTCACCCCCGGTCACCTGCGGTTCCCACCCCCCCCCCCCCGATCCCCCCGATCCCATCCTGGTCTCACTCCATCTGCCCCGATTCGCTCTGGCCCCACCCTGATCCCCCTAGTCCTACCCTATTTCCCCCCCGATTTCCCGACGCCCCCCCCCGATCCCACCCAGAATGACAGGAGCTTCCCCACCCCCACTCATCTCCAACATTCAGCCCCACAAACTAGATGATCCTCCCTCTGTCACCCTGATCCCCCCTCGATCGCACCCTATTTCCCCCCCCCCCGATACCCTGGTCTCACGGTGATCCCACCCTGGGGGCCTCCTGGTCCCCCCAGTCCCATCCTGATCCACCCTAGTCCCACCCTGATTCAACAGGAAAACCCCACTGCTAGTTTGTGGGGGAACTGGATGTTGGAAATGGGGGGAGGATCCCCTGTTGATTCCCGTTGGGTGGGATCAGTGGGGGATCAGGGGGCGATCACTGTGGGATCCGGGGACAAGGGTGGGATCAGGGTGGGACCCGATTGTGATCGGGGGGACGAGGATGGGATCGTGGTGGCACCGGCGTGATCAGTGGGGATCGGGGGAGGGGGGTTCAGGATGGCATTGTGGAGGATCAGGGTGAGACCCGGGGGGTCCAGAGTGGGACCAGGGTGGAGGTGAAAGGAGGGGGATCCGGGGGGATTAGGGTGACAGAGGGAGGATCATCTAGTTTGTGGGGCTGAATGTTGGAGATGAGTGGGGGTGGGGAAGCTCCTGTCATTCTGGGTGGGATCGGGGGGGGGGCGTCGGGAAATCGGGGGGGAAATAGGGTAGGACTAGGGGGATCAGGGTGGGGCCAGAGCGAATCGGGGCAGATGGAGTGAGACCAGGATGGGATCGGGGGGGGGGGTAACCGCAGGTGACCGGGGGTGACAGTGGGAGATGATCTGAGGAGGGATCGGAGAAGGTGACGTCACTGGTGGTGCCCAGCCCCCACCTGCTGGCCGCCTGGTGTATGTGCAGCCCCTCTGATTGGCCGGTGAGGATCACGTCCCGAGCTGCCATGTTGGATCCTGCAGCCTGTGTGTGAGGAGGGTTCGCTGGTGAGTCGGGGATTTGGGGCCGTTCTGTCCAGGTTGAAGCTCATGAATATGTATGAGGGCGGGGAGCAGCTGCTGGGGCCCGAACTGCTGATCTGTGGCTCCGGGGCCGAGTTTGTTGTGGAGGTGCCGCAGGGGGCCGGGCCAGTTTGGGGCCGAAAGGCCGGCAAACGGGCCTATTGGGGCCAACGGGGACGTGGGGGGGGGGGGGGAGACTGGACTGGACACTGGACTGGAGGGGCCTCAGTCTATTGGGGGTGGGTCAGGACTCAGACTGTTTGGGGAACTGGCCTGAGGACTTGGTCTATTCATTGTTTGGGAATAACTGGCCAGCGAGTTCATAACGTTCGTGTCGTGCAGTTATTAATTAAAGAGGAGAAGGTGATGTCATGATAATGAATATGCATGAGATGTATGCAGATAGAGGTTGAGCCATTAACTTGACTGGAGGTCAGAGGGCATGCGGGCGATGTAGGCAGGCGCAGAATGGTGGAATAATGGAATAATGGAAGCAGAGAAATAAATACATGCCGATGTTCAACGGGTAAATCATGTGCTGATGGTGCTATCAATTTCACGTTTTGGCCACAAATGTGACATTGGCGACGAGGAGAAATATGTTGGATTCTCAATCCGTGGCTTTGAGCTGGAACGTTTCATCATGGCAGTCACAGGAGCTGAATTTCTAGCACTTCGCGGTGCTCCTCATTTTGACCCGACGGGGGATGCAAGGACTGTAAATGTGAAGTGGAAGGCATAGATTGAAGAGTTCGAAGGGAGCACGGCGGAGCAGAAAGCGCAGCGGAGGGCGTTATTTCTCTTCACTGCAGGACCTGCAGTTTGGGAAACTTTTAAGACGCTTTTCAATACTGGAAGGAAGGTGAAATACCAGAAAGCTGTACATGCATTGAATGCATACTATGTGGTGACACCGAATGCCACATTTCAACGCCATTTGTTTCGCAAAAGAAAACAGGAAGATGGGGAAACGGTCGCCCAGTACGTGACGAGATTGCGACAACTGGCTGTTGGATGCAATTACTTGGCAGCTGATTTGGACAACCAGTTATTGGATCAAGTCGTGCAGCACTGCAGATCAGAGAAACTCAGAAAGCGACTGCTGGAAAAAGGGGGTGAGTTGAAAATTACCAATGCTTTAGCAATTGATGCTGCATTAGAGGCTGTTGAGGGGCAATTTCATACCTAGAAACTGAAAGGCAACTCAAGCCAGCCCAGTAAAGACAAAGTTGGTCAACAAGTAAATAGGCTCTCGCATAGCCATAGCCAGTCAAGAAATATGCCGACACGTGACTTGGAGTGTTACAGATGTGGAGACAGAGGTCATTTTGGAAAAGACCCATGCTGCCCAGCAAAAGTCAAAGTTTGTAGAAAGTATGGAGGTAAAGACCACTTTGCAAAGAAGTGCAAAAGCAAGTCAAATGCAAACCAGAATGGGAAGAGTACAGCTTCTAAGGGCAAAGCTTGGCGGAAAGGAAAGTCTCCTGGAAAGAAAGGCAATTATGGACAGAGAAAGCATGGCACTATTCGCCATATAGAAGGTGACCCAGAAAGTGAAGATGATGACGATAACCAGGATGGGCAGAAATACTATCAGTTTGCATTGAATGATGAACATCATGAGAAAGTCCTAGTGATAATTGGTGGGGGTGTGACAGTTCTGGTCATTGTAGACTCAGGCAGTGACAGTAATGTGATTGACTTACACTTGTGGGAGAAATTGGGAAAAAAAATCATTTGTACATCAAAGAAGTGTTCAAAGAAACTGTATCCATACAGAGCAACTAAGCCATTGCAGACCATTGGATGTTTCACTGCGACTGTTGAAGCTGGTGACAAGCACACTGAAGCAGAGTTTGTTGTCATAGACAAGAGGGGAGAACCATTGCTGAGTAGGCGAACGGGCGCAGGATCTGGCAATACTTCAGTCATACGAGGATATAAAGCAAGAATTCCCTGCAGTTTTCCAGGGAGTAGGAAAGCTGAAAGGTCGACAACTAAAGCAAGCAGTGGACAAAATGGTCAAACCCAAGGCGCAACCAGTGCGTAGAACCCCATTTGGACTTTGTGGGAAAGTCGAGGCCAAAATCAAAGAGTTGATTGAGCAAGACATTAATGAACATGTAGAACGGAGGGAGTCACGTGATGGAGTAGTGGCCGGACGGTGAACTCCAGCCCTCTCCAGAAAAGTCGGGAAAAACAAGAGAAAATACAAAGGCACAGAAATACAAGTTAAAGAAAAGTGAGTATAAAGGTGGAAAGAAGATGGAGACAAAAGGAGAAAAATCAAAATCAACGGAAAGAAGAGAGGAAGAGAAGACAACGGAGGAAAAAGGTGAAGGCCTTACCTGTCCGAAGAGGCCCGCTGTGGAGAGAAGACCCCACTACCTCAGGTCGGTAGAAAGAGAACTACAACAATGGCTCACAGAGCCGAGTAAAAGTGCGCAACCGCGCATGCGCGATGCGCATGAAAAAAAACACACCGACGGGAGGGGGGACCAGCTGGGGAGTCGATCTCCACAGCCGGCAACGACAGCTGCAGAACACCTGCAGCAAGAAGAGACCACAGAAGACAATGGAAACAAGAAAGAAGAGGAGGAAAGGGCAGCAAAGAAACAACAGATGGTCAACCTAGAGGAAGAAGAAGAGGAAGAATACAGTGAAATAGATAAAGGGAAAGGCAAGGTAAAGGATATACTTGCTCTTGTTAGAGGATACATGGAGTCATTTAAAGAATGGCAAACACAGGAATTCAATGATTTAAGAAGAAGAATAAACAACACAGAAAAGAAAAGAAATAAAATGGATATGACCTTAACAGAAATGGGGAAAAAAATGGACAAGATGGAAGAACGGGCAACAGCAGCAGAAATGGAGGTAGAAGACTTAAAAAAGAAATTGGAGGAATCTAATAAAAAAACTAAAGAGGCACAAGAATTACTAGCCCAAAAAATAGATATAATGGAAAATTATAACAGAAGAAATAACATAAAGATAGTGGGCCTTAAGGAAGATGTAGAAGGCAAGAATATGAGGGAGTTTATAAAAGAATGGATCCCTAAGGCCCTAGGATGTCCAGAACTACAGCAAGAAATGGAAATAGAAAGGGCACATAGAGCATTGGCCCCTAAACCACAACCACAACAAAAACCAAGATCTATTGTCGTAAAATTCCTAAGATATACTACAAGAGAAAAGGTACTGGAGAAGACAATGGAAAAAGTAAGAGAGGGCAACAAACCACTGGAGTATAAAGGGCAAAAAATCTTCATTTATCCAGATATAAGCTTTGAACTCCTAAAGAAGAGAAAAGAGTTCAATGCAGCAAAAGCGATTTTATGGAAGAAAGGATATAAATTTACACTGAAGCATCCTGCGGTATTGAAAATATTTATTCCAGGACAACAAAACAGACTATTCTCGGATCCAGAAGAAGCACGAAAATTTGCAGAACAATTACAAAAATAGACTGAGGGATGAAGACGGGTAATGAGAGCAAAAATCATCACGATTGATATGTATGTGGGTAAAGACAAAAATAGACTGAGGGATGAAGACGGGTAAGGAGGGTAAAAATGACCACGATTGATATGTATGCGTGTAAAGAGGTATAAGAGTGAATAGAGACAATGGGCATATGTGAAAGTATCTGTAATTAGAGGAAAACATAGAGAGTATAGACAAGAATTAATAAGGGAAGGTAATGGAATAGAGAGAATAAGGAGGGAATTAAAAGAGTGACCTTTGTGACATATAAAAAGCGAAATCTTTTCTGGGGGGGGCTGGGTGGGGGAAAAGAGCGGTCACTGCAAAATCAGTTGACGCTTGCGAGTGGATTCGCAAATCCAAATGGAGAGGGGAGATGTGGTTGTCCGACAAGGGATAAAGGGCAACTCAGGAGGGGAAGGGGAGATTGGGGATAAAGAAGATAGAAATAGGAGAATAAGGAAAATGTTGGATGTTGTAGGAATGTTGTCTGGTAAAGAGTTGAAAATAAGAAAACAGAAATGGAAAAGGAGGAAAGGTAATGATGGAAAAACGGAAAGAGAAGATAAACAAAATATAAAATGGCTACGCTGAACTATATGACTCTAAATATTAATGGAATACATAACCAAATTAAAAGGAAGAAACTACTAAATTTACTGAAAAAGGAAAAAATAGATATAGCATTTGTCCAAGAAACACACTTAACTGAATTGGAGCACAAGAAATTAAAGAGAGATTGGGTAGGACATGTAACAGCAGCATCGTATAATTCAAAAGCAAGAGGAGTGGCTATATTAATTAGCAAAAATGTGCCATTTAAAATAGAAGAGGAAATAATAGATCCAGCAGGGAGATATGTTATGATAAAATGTCAGATATATTCAGAGCTTTGGAATCTACTTAATATATATTCACCTAACGAAGAAGATCAAAAGTTTATGCAAGATATCTTTTTGAAGGTAGCTAATACGCAAGGGAACATACTAATAGGAGGGGATTTCAATCTGAATTTGGATCCAAATATGGATAAAACGGGGAAAAAAATTAACAGGAAGAACAAAGTAACCAAATTTATAATTAAATCAATGCAAGAAATGAAACTTGTGGACATATGGAGGAAACAAAACCCAAAAGAAAAGGAATACTCATACTACTCGACTAGACATAAAACATACTCAAGGATAGACCTATTCCTGTTATCAGCCCACATTCAAGGGAGAGTTAGGAAAACGGAATATAAAGCTAGACTATTATCGGACCACTCACCCCTGTTATTGGCAATAGAGCTAGAGGACATCCCTCCAAGAATGTATAGATGGAGATTAAACCCCATGCTACTTAAAAGACAGGATTTTAGAGAATTTATTGAAAAACAATTAAAAATGTACTTTGAAGTAAATACGGAATCAGTGGAAGATAAGTTTATACTATGGGACGCAATGAAAGCATTCATTAGAGGGCAAATAATAAGTTATGCAACCAAGATGAAGAAGGACTATAATCAGGAAACAGAGCAGTTGGAAAGGGAAATAATAAACATAGAAAAAAAATTAGCAATAAAGGAAGATACAACCAAAAGAAGAGAATTGGCGGATAAAAAAATAAAATATGAAACATTACAAACATATAAGGTGGAGAAGAATATAATGAAGACAAAACAGAAATATTATGAACTAGGGGAAAAAACACACAAAATCCTAGCATGGCAGCTTAAGACAGAGCAAACTAAGAAAATGGTATTGGCAACAAGGAAAAAAGACAAACAAATTACATATAATCCAAAAGAAATTAAGGAAAACTTCAGAGAATTCTATGAACAATTATACCGAACCGAAAACGAAGGGAAAGAAGGGAAAATAGATGAATTTTTGACTAAAATTGAACTACCAAAACTACAAATAGAGGAACAAAATAAATTAACAGAACCATTTGGAACAGTAGAAATACAAGAGATAATAAAAAATTTACCAAATAATAAGACACCAGGAGAGGATGGACTCCCAATAGAATTCTACAAAACATTTAAAGACCTAATAATACCGCCCCTCCTGGATGTAATCAACCAGATTGATGAGACACAAAACTTACCAGATTCATGTAAAACAGCAATAATTACAGTGATACTAAAACAAGGGAAAGATCCACTCTCACCAGCGTCATATAGACCAATATCTCTGCTAAACACAGATTATAAGATAATAGCTAAACTATTAGCGAACAGATTAGCAGAACAGGTACCGAAAATGGTAAATTTAGACCAAACTGGATTTATCAAAAAAAGACGCACAACAGACAATATTTGTAAATTTATTAACTTAATTCATGCAGTAGAAGGAAATAAAGCACCGGCAGTAGCAGTTGCTTTAGACGCAGAGAAGGCCTTCGACAGAGTAGAATGGAATTACTTGTTCAAAGTATTGCAAAAATTCAGTTTACCGGAGAAGTATATTAATTGGATTAAAGCATTATATAAGGGACCGTTAGCGAAAGTGACAGTAAATGGACATGTATCAAAGCAATTTAACTTAAGCAGGTCAACGCGGCAGGGATGCCCACTATCACCATTATTGTTTGCGCTAGCTATAGAACCACTAGCAGAATCGATAAGAAGAGATAATAATATAAAAGGAATAAAAATAAAAGACAGGGAATATAAAATCAGTCTGTTTGCGGATGATGTGATAGTGTACTTAACAGAACCAGAACTATCAATAAAAGAACTATATAAGAAATTGAAGGAATATGGAGAAGTGTCGGGATACAAGATAAACGTAAATAAAAGTGAAGCAATGCCTATGAATAACGCGGATTTCTCAAAATTTAAGGAGGAATCCCCATTCAGATGGCAAACGCAGGCAATAAGATACCTAGGTGTGCAAATAAACAAAAATCTAGGCCAATTATATAAACTCAATTACAATCCACTAATGAAAAAATTACAGGACGATTTAGAGCATTGGAAAGAGCTACCACTAACACTGATAGGAAGGATAAACTGTATTAAAATGAACATTTTTCCAAGGATACTATACTTATTTCAGGCATTGCCAATACAACTGACAGAAAAATTCTTCAAAGAGTTAAAGAAAATAATAAGGAGATTTTTATGGAGAGGGGGGAAACCGAGGATAGCACTAGATAAATTAACAGAATGGTATAAACAAGGAGGCTTACAATTGCCAAACTTCAAAAATTATTATAGAGCCGCACAATTAAGGTACCTATCAGATTTTTATCAAACAAGGGAAAAACCAGACTGGACGAGACTAGAATTAGATAAAATAGGGGAAAAGATACCTGAACACATATTATATAAATGGGACGAAAAATTGGTACAACATAGAACTTCTCCAGTATTACACCATCTCCTCAATATATGGAAGAAGATTCATGTAGAAAGAAATAAAATAAATTACCAAATACCAAAACTAATATTGACGCAAAATAAGCTACTCCCTTTTACAATAGACAACCTTGCCTTTAGAAAATGGGAAAAAAAAGGGATTAAAAGAATAGAAAATTGTTTTTCAGGAAGTAGATTCTTATCCTTTGAACAAATGAGAGATAAGTACAATATAACTGGAGATACAGCGCTGGCATATTACCAACTGAGATCCTACTTGAAAGATAAATTAGGAAGCAACTTGAGTTTACCAGAGGGAAGTAACCTTGAATATGTGATTACAGATACAATGTTAATCAAAAGATTTATAAAAAATATGTATATTAAACTGCAAGAAAAGGAAAATGAGGAAACAAATGGTAAAACTAAACAAAAATGGGAACAAGATTTAAATATAAAGATAAAAAAGGAAACATGGGAGAAGTTATGCTCTGGAACGATGAGAAATACAATAAATACGAGGCTGCGTATGATACAATATAATTGGTTACACAGACTATACATTACACCGCAAAAGTTAAATAAATGGGACCCAACAGTATCTGATAGATGTTTTCGATGTAAAAAAGAAAGGGGAACAACAATTCATGCAATCTGGACATGTGAGAGAGTAGAAAAATTTTGGGATGATCTCAATCAGATATTAAATAAAATAACAGAAAACAATATACCAAAGAATCCAGAGATCTTTCTCCTAAGTAACATAAAAAATAAAGAATTTGGAATTGACTTGGAAGATGCACAAAAAAGATTTGTCAAGATAGCCCTAGCCGTAGCAAAAAAATGTATTATGTCAACCTGGAAATTGGAAGATAATTTGAAAATACAACAATGGTATATAGAAATGAATAAATGTATTCCATTAGAAAAAATAACATATAGTTTAAGAAATAATATTGAAATATTCGAACAAGTATGGGAGCCTTACATTAAATACAATAGCGAAAACCTACCGGGAACAAACATTACCTAAGTTGATGGAAGGAGAAGAAAAGAAAAGAATGGACTCAGTAGAATTTCTGGTGTATTTTTGTTGAATGACAACATTGTCTAACTGAATTAATGCAACCTAGATTGTATACCTAAAATGGATGAGAGGTGGGGGTGGGGGGGTGGCTTGGGAGGAGGGAGGGGGGAGGGAGAAAAAGTCACTGTAAATGTGTGGAAAAGAAAAAGTGTATATCATGGCTATTGTGATTTATGGTGTGAAAAATAAATATAAAAAAAAAGATACGTCTGCAAAAGACAGAAATATAAACAAGGAAATGCAAACAAATTGTGCAAACAGAAAATAAATATCCAATTATAATATAATAAATAATGTGCAAAGTAAGAGCCCTTTAAAAAAAAAAAAAAAAAAAAAATGAACATGTAGAACATTTAACGCAATGGGTCAGCCCAGTAGTGATCGTGCCCAAACCAAATGGTGACATGAGACTGTGTGTTGATATAGGATGGCCAATGAAGCTATAATTCCAGAACGACACCCCATACCAACAGTAGAAGAAGTACTCCAGCAGTTAACAACCAGTCAGGTGTTCTCAAAAATCGATTTAAAATGGGGCTATCATCAACTAGAGCTGGACCCAGAATCCAGGGACGTGACAACATTTGTGACTCACTGTGGATTGTACCGGTACAAGAGGCTATCGTTTGGCATCAATGCAGCACCTGAGATCTACCAGTACGAAATCCATTGAGTGATTCAAGGCATTC
Source organism: Narcine bancroftii (assembly GCF_036971445.1). Taxonomy (NCBI): domain Eukaryota; kingdom Metazoa; phylum Chordata; class Chondrichthyes; order Torpediniformes; family Narcinidae; genus Narcine; species Narcine bancroftii. Next base: position 167,236,341 of record NC_091469.1, read on the forward strand.
CTGGAGTTGCCAACATTTCTGATGACATCATAGTCCATGCGGCTACACAGGAAGAGCATGACAGACGGTTGAGGCTTGTGCTATCCAGACTACAGGAGGCAGTCCTTACTGTGAATGGAGACAAGTGCCAGTTCAGTGTCTCAGAGATGGACTTCATGGGACACAGGCTTACACAGCAAGGACTGAACCCAGCTGATGCCAAGGTGAAAGCTGTTGCCGATACACATGAACCCCAGAATGCAACAGAGATGAGGAGTTTCTTGGGATTGGTCAATTATTGCGCAAAGTTCATCCCTAACTTTGCTACCCTGGCAGAACCACTGAGGAAACTAACCAGGAAAGGTGTACCATTCCATTTTGGCCCTGAGCAGAAGGAAGCATTCACCGCTCTGAAACAAAGTCTGACGAGTGCCGATACTCTTGGGTATTATGATCCGGATGCACCAACCAAAGTCATAGCGGATACTAGCCCTGTTGGTTTAGGAGCTGTGTTGGTCCAGATGCATGATGCGGGACCAGGAATCATTGCCTATGCCAGCAGATCTTTGACAGACGTTGAAAGGAGATATTCTCAGACAGAGAAAGAAGCACTCGGACTGTATGGGCCTGCGAGAGATTCCATGCATATTTGTATGGCATTGAATTTGAACTCATCACGGACCATAAACCATTGGAGGTGATCTACGCCGCCAGGTCCAAACCGTGTGCCAGGATAGAACGATGGGCTCTCAGTCTCCAACCGTACAAGTACAGAGTAGTCCACATTGCTGGGAAAGCAAACATTGCTGATCCGCTGTCCAGATTGTTGAAAGATGGATGCCCACAATCCAAGTCAGAACTGGGGACAGAAGCACAGAGCTTTGTGCGCTTCATAGCTATCCAGTCGACACCAGGAGCTGTGACAATGAGGGAAGTCGAGAGAGAGTCCGAACATGACCTAGAACTCACGGAAGTTACAGAATGTATCCAAAGTGGACAAGGGGACAGTGCACTCACAAGGCATATGTTCCCATTAGAGACGAACTTTGTTGCATCGGGCAGTGTGTGTTGAGGGGTTATAGATTGGTGATACCACAGATGTTGAGACCGAAGATTGTATCATTAGCTCATGAAGGACACCTAGGTATTGTTGGTACCAAGCAAAACCTCAGGAGTTAAGTATGGTGGCCAGGTTGTGATAAAGACGCAGAGGAATTCGTCAAAACCTGCCATGGGTGTCAACTCACAAGTCCGAGTAATCCCCCAGAGCCGATCCGGAGTACACAACTCCCGACAGGACCGTGGATGGATGTAGCTGTTGACTTTCTCGGACCTTTACCAACTGGCGAGTCAATCATGGTAGTGGTGGACTACTACAGCAGATACTATGAGTACTCTGTGATGAGGTCAACGACCACTGAAAAAACGATACAAGCATTGGCAGAGATCTTCGCGAAACATGTATTGCCTGTTACGCTATACTCTGACAGTGGTCCACAGTTCATCTCAGAGACATTTGCTGAATATATGCGGACCACAGGATCTGGAGAAATTTGGCGAGGAAGCCAGGAGAATATGGAGAAATAACGTGTGATGAGGTTACAGTGAACACAGGGATAAGGTTAAGGGCAGCGCTGACTCACTGGGCGAAGAAGTATGGCCTGTGGGAGGGGGAACAAGCTGTGTGAGCTTGTTGCCAAAGATAGTGATTCCAAATGGGGGGAAAAACTGGAAAGAAAACACAAGAAAGGAAGGACCGGTCCATGCTGGCAGAAAGATCGCTGCGGGATCTCAACCCCGGGCTGGCTTACCGATGTATGAAGGAAACGATTTTGAACAGACTGACGATAATGAATTGCCTGATCTCCACGATGTCCTCATGGTTTCCCTACTGTCTCCCTGCTCCTCTCCCTACATTGTCAGCTTCTGTATCTCTTGGTTCCCTTCAGTTTCCCCTGTTCCTTCACTGAGGAGGAGTGAGAGAGAGAGAGAGAGAGAGAGAGAGGGTATAGGCAGGGTGGGGATGGGTGGGGGGTGGGAGGGAGAGAGAGAGAGAGAGAGGGTAGAGACAGGGTGCGGGTGGGGGTGGGGTGATGGTAGAGGGAGAGGGAGGGTAGAGACAGGGTGGGGGGAGGTAGAGTGAGAGAGAGGGTAGAGACAGGGTGGGGGGGAGGGAGAGAGAGAAAGGGTAGAGACAGAGTGGGGGGAGGGAGAGAAAGAGGGTAGAGACGGGGTGGGGTGAGGGAGGGAGCGAGAGAGAGGGTAGAGACAGGGTGGGTGGAGGGTGGGAGAGAGAGAGAGGGTAGAGACAGGGTGGGGGTGGGGGGTAGGGGAGAGGGGGAAAGAGAGGGAAAACCTTCCTCCAACTGCTTCCCCCTGTGTGACTGACTTAACCCTTTATGTGGACGGCTGCTCTTTTATTGATGATCCTGGTCAGCGATACTTTGTCTGAGCTGTTGTTTCTGATTCTGAATTTCCTAAAAATGCTTTTTTCTCTTCACTTTCAAATTGCACCAGGATTCATCCATCCCGGAAAGGGGTATCATTGCCAATTTGTTTTGATTCGGTGTACCGGTTCGCCCAGTGACACGTTGATGGCATAGTTACGTGCATGCAGGAACGTGAAGGAAGCAATAGATTAAAAAGAAGGTATAAACTTTGTATTGAATTGACTTTATGTGGATAAAAGTATTATGAGATTGTATTGAAATAAAATTATTCATGTTTAATTAAGACATAATTATGCATTCTGTGCAGCACAGGACAAGCCCTTCAGCCCATGTTCTTGTGCCGACCTAAATAAACCTACTCCAGTATCAGAAAATTATAGTGGGAATAAAACACGAATAAGAATGTGGGAAAATACACGTTGAATTTAATGAAAAATACGCCCACAATTTATAAAGGATCGTGGGAAAGTGGTAACAGCAATAAAAACACACACAAACCCCGCAACCCAAAGGAAATGGGTACATAGAACAATCAAGGCTATTTAGATATGTCTGTGAGAGACTGAGGGAAGGGAGAGAAAGGTGTGGAGAGAGAGAGACTGTGGGTTGGCAAGGATCTTGCTGCCTTTTCCTTTCAAGCCCCCATATCCCATTGTGCCTACTGAAAGAGCTGTGTGCACGGAGCACGGATGGAGGAGTTACTCTGCCGCACGGAATTCTGGGAGGGCAGCTCTGCCATCACTCAATGTATTACTCAGGACGTCACTAGTGGAGAATAGGTGTCCCTCTACTCTGGGATGGTGAGGGTGAAAGGCCGCAGAAAACTGATTAACATTGGTCCAGTGTGAATGGTAAAAAACTGTAACTTGAACTAGTTGTGGCCACTGGAATCACAGTGGACACAACAAAATAACCACACAAGGTGTTTCAAGAGTGAATGGTATGAGACGGGAGTTGAGTAAGATTGATTGGGTGGTGTTTATGGGGGAGTCGACTGTGGATAGACAATGGAAAGCATTCACAGATCTAATGGAGAAATTGCAAAAATCGTTTATACCGGTCTGGCATAAAAATAAACCAAAAAAGGTGACTCAACCGTGGATAACAAGGGAAATTAGAGAGAGCATTAGGTCCAAAGAGAGAGCATATCAATTGGCCAAAAAAAGTACCGCAACCGAAGACTGGGAGCAGTTCAAGATTCAGCAAAGGAGGACAAAGGGATTAATCAAGAGAGCAAAAATAAATTACGAAAGTAAGCTTGCGGCAAATATAAAAACCGACTGCAAAAGCTTTTATAAATATGTCAAGAGGAAAAGATTGGTGAAATCCAGAGTAGGTCCTTTGCAGTCGGAATCAGGGGAATATATAATGGGGAATAAGGAAATGGCAGACCAATTAAATTCTTACTTTAGTTCTGTTTTCACAAGAGAGGATACAAATAACCTCCCAAGGATGTTGGGAAACATAGAGACTAGTGCAAGGGAGGAACTGAAAGAAATCAGTATCTCTAAGGTCATGGTCTTGGGGAAATTGATGGGATTGAAGGCAGATAAATCCCAAGGGCCTGATAATCTACATCCTAGGGTACTCAAGGAAGTGGCCATTCAGATAGCAGATGCTTTAAGAATTATTTTCCAGAACTCGATAGACTCAGGATCAGTACCCATGGATTGGAGGGTAGCTAATGTTACCCCACTATTTAAAAAGGGGGGTAGAGAAAAAGCGGGGAATTATCAGCCGGTGAGCCATACATCAGTAGTGGGCAAAATGATGGATTTAAAAAGGATGTAATAGCGGAGCATATGACTAGCAGAGAATGGATCGGACGGAGTCAACATGGATTTACAAAAGGTAAATCGTGCTTGACAAATCTATTGGAATTCTTTGAGATGGTGACAGGTAACATAGATGGGGGAAGAGCCAATGGATGTGGTGTACCTGGACTTCCAAAAGGCCTTCGATAAGGTCCCGCATAAACGACTGGCTTCCAAAATCAAGGCTCATGGGATTGGGGGAAAAGTATTGATGTGGATTGAGAACTGGCTGGCAGGTAGAAGACAGAGAGTTGGGATAAATGGCTCGTTGTCTGAGTGGCAGGCGGTGACCAGTGGGGTACCACAGGGATCTGTACTGGGACCCCAGCTGTTCACAATTTACATTAATGATCTGGATGAGGGGATTGGATGTAATATCTCCAAATTTGCAGATGACACTAAGCTCGGAGGGGTTGTGTGCACGGAAGAGGGGGTCAGGAAGCTCCAGTGTGATTTGGATAAATTGAGGGACTGGGCAGATACATGGCAAATGCACGACAATGTGGATAAATGTGAGGTTATCCACTTTGGTAATCCAAACCGGAGGGCAGATTACTATTTGAATGGCAATAGATTAAGAGATGGGGAAGTGCAGAGAGACCTCGGGGTACTTGTACACAAGTCTCTGAAGGCAAGCATGCAGGTACAGCAGGCAGTTAAAAAGGAAATGGTATGTTGGCCTTCATATCAAGAGGGTTTGAGTATAGGAACAAGGATACCTTACTGCAGCTGTACAGGGCCTTGGTGAGACCCCACCTGGAGTATTGTGTGCAGTTTTGGTCACCTTATCTAAGGAAGGATGTTCTTGCAATGGAGGGAGTGCAGAGGCGATTCACCAGGCTGATACCTGGAATGGCAGGAATGACTTATGAGGAAAGATTGCACAAATTGGGATTGTACTCGCTGGAGTTTAGAAGATTGAGAGGGGATCTCATAGAGACCTATAAAATTCTGGCAGGACTGGACAGAATGGATGCAGATGGGATGTTTCCAAGGATGGGAAAATCCAGAACCCGGGGCCATGGTTCGAGGATAATAGGCAAACCATTTAGGACCGAGATGAGGAGGAATTTCTTTACCCAGAGGGTGGTGAATCTGTGGAATTCATTGCCACAAAGGACAGTAGAGGCAGGTTAATTAAATATATTTAAGAGGGAATTGGATCTATTTTTTAGTATAAGGGTATTAAAGGTTACGGAGAGAAAGCGGGGACGGGGGACTGAACTTTAAGATCAGCCATGATCTCGTTGAATGGCGGAGCAGGCTCGAAGGGTCGAATGACCTACTCCTGCTCCTATCTTCTATGTTTCTATGAATCAAAATGATTTACTGTTCAGAATGTGCGCAACCTTTTAAAAGTCAGAATACTACACTTGACATGCACTGTCGTCACCACAATGTCACATGGCTAGTTTGATGCCTTCTGGGAATTATAGTCCCGCCATAGTGCTGCTTCATGCGCCCCAATGTTCATGCTGTCTGGTTGGAGACTGTGGAGATGGAATATAAGGTGTTGTCCCTCCAGTTTGTGGGTGGTGTTCACAATTGCTGGAAAGAGCTGACTAGGTACATTTAAATGATCAATTTTTAATAGTACATTGTGTGTATCTTCTTCTTTGGCTTGGCTTCACGGACGAAGATTTATGGAGGGGGTAAAAGTCCACGTCAGCTGCAGGCTCGTTTGTGGCTGACAAGTGCGATGCGGGACAGGCAGACACGGTTGCAGCGGCTGCAGGGGAAAAATGGTTGGTTGGGGTTGGGTGTTGGGTTTTTCCTCCTTTGCCTTTTGTCAGTGAGGTGGGCTCTGCGGTCTTCTTCAAAGGAGGTTGCTCCCCGCCAAACTGTGAGGCGCCAAGATGCACGGTTTAAGGCGATATCAGCCCACTGGCGGTGGTCAATGTGGCAGGCACCAAGAGATTTCTTTAGGCAGTCCTTGTACCTTTTCTTTGGTGCACCTCTGTCACGGTGGCCAGTGGAGAGCTCGCCATATAACACGATCTTGTATGGGACAGAGTTAAAATGGCAGTGTGTGATTTGCACTCGGGTGATGAAAAGATTTTAGGAATGTTAAGGTGTGACCCTAAGCAAGGACAGCAGGAGGGGGTCCATGGAACAGGAGCGCTATAGCAGAGACAGAGTAATTAATGTGGGGAAAAGCTGCAGCAAAAAAGCAGAAAAATAAACAATGGAGAAAGTGCAGACAAAAATGGAAAGCAATAAACTGGAGGGAAAATGCAAGTCGCAGAGGGATACTGTGGAGAAATCAGGTGCCAAATGGTTAAGAAATGGTGAAAGGAGAAAGCCCCAGAGACCTTATGTCAGGCAAGGTGACCCTATTTTCGCAAAATGATAAGGAATCAAAAGACCACCCCCATACGTACCCTCACCAATCCTGTGCCTCATTAGTTAAGGTAAAGAAGGAGGTTTCAGATTTGGCTTTGATGGAGAATTGATGCTCATTTTGGGAAAAAAAGAAACTTGAGAAAGTTTGCCTCCCACCTTTGAGCACTTTTGTTGATGACACACTTGAAGTGCCAGTTGATGAAGTAGACAAAGACGATGGGGTCAAACCATAATCATGGCTTTTATTCGCAGAAACTCATGGTACAATAATGAAAGACAATAGGTGCGTACACAGTTATATCCAAGGGGATTGTCCTTAACAGTAGAGATAATGCTCAGCCAATGTTAGTACACCAAGGCTCACCAGAGGGGAGGCAGGCAGCTTGGCAGACATTCACCACAGTCTCCCCCCAGCAGAAGAAGGGTTAAAATCAAAAGGACAGCTGCTAGGAAAGACTGAAGCAAGCGATACATGGATACCATGTTTGTCCTTGAGATAGTCTAACAGCCAAAATACGCCAGTATCTAGCAAGCAATCGAAATATAATGAGATGTTTTATGAATATGTCAGCCTATCAGGTTGTATACAAATTTTGGTGCTTCGTCTCAAAACAGTTGGCTCCCTTGCAACCTTGGGAACTGGTACAGGTCCTGGGTCTGTAGTGTGGGAAGGACTGGCTTCTGGACCCACTCCAGAATCACCAGCGTGAAGCAGTGGAGCCTCAGCATGGCCATCTGAAAGCTTACTAGGAGTCACAGGTTCGGAGGGGGGGTGAGTCCAACCTCTCAGGTTCCCTCTGAGTAGGGGTGCGTGGAAGGGGGCGAACCAGGTGAGGCCAGATCTCTTAGGGGTACAGTGTCAGAACTCCCGTCTAGGAATTTAACATGAGCGTAGTTGGGGTTAGTATGCAGTAGCTGAACTGGTTGGACTAGGGCGTCTGTTTTACGTGCCCGAGCGTGGCTCTTCAGCAGCACGGTTCCAGGCTCAGGTAAACAGGCTGGCCAATCCATCACAATTCCTGATTTCCTAGGAAAGTCAAACATACGTTCATGAGGTGTTTGATTTGTTGCAGTACACAGTAAAGACCGAATAGAATGTAGTGCCTCAGGCAGCACCTCCTGCCACTGGGTAACAGGGTAACCATGTGTTTTTAAAGCAAGATTAACAGTATTCCAGATTGTAGCATTAGCCCTTTCAACCTGCCCATTGCCCTGCAGGTTGTAGCTCGTGGTACGGCTGGTGGCAACCCCCTTTTGTAGCAGGGCTCGCTGCAGTTCAGCACTCATGAATGCTGAGCCTCTATCAGTATGAATGTAATTGGGAAAACCAAAAATGCTGAAAATTCTGTCAAGTGACTCAATGACAGACACTGACGAGACGTCAGAGCAGGGTATCGCAAAGGGAAACATGGAATATTCGTCAATTACAGTAAGGAAATATACATTTGTTGTTGGAAGGTAACGGCCCTTTAAAATCTAAGCTAATCCTCTCAAAAGGTCGCGTTGCCTTGATGAGAGTGGCCTCCGGAGCTTTGAAGTATTGTGGTTTGCATTCTGCGCAGACAGGACAGCTTTTAGTCGGTTTCCTGACTTCCTCCAGAGAGTAAGGAAGGTTGTTAGCCCTTATGTAGTGGAAGAACCTTGTGACTCTTGGGTGGCACAGTCTGCCATGGATCTCTTTTAGCCCCTCCAGCTGAGCACCAGCAGCAGATTGTGATAATGCATTAGAGAGATCATTTAACCTGCCCAGTCTGTACTGGATCTCATAATTATAAGTTGAGAGTTCTATTCGCCTGCGTGCCATCTTATCATTCTTGATTTTATTTTTGTGTTTAGTACTGAACATGAAGGCTACAGATTTCTGATCAGTGAGGAGTAAATTTTCTGCTGGCTACAAAGTGTCTCCAGTAGCGAACAGGTTCAATAATAGCCTGGGCTTCTTTTTCAATGGCAGGATGTTTAAGTTCAGGTCCGCGTAACGTGCGGGAGAAGAATGTCACAGGTCTGCTCTTTTGTTAAGGAGGACATTACTTCCGTGAGGTGGCAGGATGGTATGGAAGGATCGACCAGTGAGGCTGTTTGGGTGGAATTGAAGTGTGGAGGAGGCAAGAGGGTGTTAATAGGGGTGTATTACAGACTACCAAATGGGCCAAGAAAATTAGAGGAACAAATTTGTAGGGAGATGACATATATGTGTGAAAATCATAAGGTAGTGATCATGGGAGATTTTAACTCCCCACACATTGATTGGGATACCCATACGGTTAGAGGGCTGGATGGGCTGGAGTTCGTTAAATGTGTTCAGGATTGTTTTCTAAATCAGTTAGTAGAAGAACCGACTCAGGACGGTGTAATACTGGATCTCCTGTTAGGGAACGATCTAGGTCAGGTAGCAGACATTAATGTTGGAGAACCAATTGGGTCTAGTGATCATAATTCTGTTAGTTTTAGGGTAGTTTTAGGGAAGAGCAAGGAGAGGCCTAAAGTTGAGGTTTTGGATTGGAAAAGAGCAAATTTCGAAGGAATAAGAAGGGATTTGGGGAGTATTGAGTGGGACAGGATATTTTCAGGTAAGGATGTTAATGAAAAATGGAGGATATTCAAAAAAAATTTTGAGGGTACAGAGTAGTTATGTCCCAGTGTGGATCAAAGGAAAGGCTGGAAGTCATAGAGTGGCTTGATTTTTGAGGAATATTGGAAATTTGGTTAGGAGAAAAAGGGAGGTGTACAAGAGGTATAAAGAGCAGGGAGCTGAGAAGTTGAAGGAGGACTACAAGGAGTGTAGAAGGAATCTTAAGAAAGAAATTAGAAAGGCCAAAAAAAGGCATGAAGAGGCTTTGGCAGACAGAGTAAAAATAAATCCAAAGGGTTTCTATAAGTACATTAAAAGTAAAAGATTAGTGAGAGATAAAATTGGACCCCTTGTAGATAGCGAGGGTAGGCTGAGTGAGAAGTCTGAGGAAATGGGGGAAATTTTGAATGATTTCTTTGCCTCGGTATTCACTAGATTAAAAAAATGTTGAAGCAGTTGAAGTCAAGAAAAATAGTGGGGAGGTCATGAAGCATATAAGGATAACCAAGGAGGTAGTGATGGCTGTGTTAAAAAAGATAAAGGTGGATAAATCTCCCGGACCGGACAAAATATTCCCTAGGACACTCAGGGAGGCAAGTGGACAATTAGTGGGGCCATTAACAGAGATATTTAGGATGTCACTGGCCACGAGGGTGGTGCCAAAAGATTGGAGGGTGGCGCATGTGGTTCCTCTGTTTAAGAAAGGGTCCAAATGCAAACCTGGGAATTATAGGCCAGAAAGTCTGACGTCTGTGGTGGGCAAGTTGATGGAAAGTGTTCTGAGGGATGCTATTTACAAATTTTTGGAGGTACAGGGATTGTTAGGGAGTAATCAGCATGGTTTTGTCAGGGGTAGATCATGCTTGACAAACCTGATTGAGTTCTTCGAGGGGGTTACAAAAAAGGTTGATGAAGGGAAAGCTGTGGATGTTGTCTATTTGGTCTTTAGTAAAGCCTTTGACAAAGTTCCCCACAGGAGGTTAAGAAAAAAGGTGGAGGCATTAGGTATAAATAAAGAGGTAGTGAAATGGATTCAGCAGTGGTTGGATGGGAGGTGTCAGAGAGTAGTGGTAGAAAATTGTTTGTCCAATTGGAGGCCGGTGACTAGTGGAGTACCTCAAGGTTCAGTCCTGGGTCCACTATTATTTGTTATATATATTAACGATCTGGATGTAGGGGTGGAGAATTGGATAAGCAAGTTTGCGGATGACACAAAGATTGGTGGTGTTGTGGACAGTGAGGTAGATTACCGTAGATTAAAAGGTGATTTAGGAAGGCTGGAGGTGTGGGCTGAGAAATGGCTGATGGAATTTAATACAGGTAAGTGTGAGGTGTTACATTTTGGAAAGGCAAATCTAAATAGGTCATAGGCATTAAATGTTAGGCTATTGAGATGTGCAGCCAAACAAAGGGATTTAGGAGTTGTGGTAAATCGTACCCTCAAGGCTGAACTCAGGTAGATGGTGTGGTGAAGAAGGCATTTGGAATGTTGGCCTTCATAAATCGGAGTATTGAATTCAAGAGTAGGGAGGTTATGATGAAATTATACAAGGCATTGGTGAGGCCAAATTTGGAGTACTGTGTACAGTTTTGGTCACCAAATTATAGGAAAGATATAAACAAAATAGAGAGAGTGCAGAGAAGGTTCACGAGAATGTTGACAGGATTTCAGGGTCTGAGTTACAGGGAAAGGTTGTGCAGACTGGGGCTTTTTTCTCTGGAGCGTAGAAGATTGAGGGGGGACTTGATTGAGGTGTTTAAGATTTTAAAAGGGACAGACGGAGTAAATGTGGATAGGCTTTTTCAATTAAGAAAGGGGGAGATTCAAACTAGAGGACATGGTTTAAGATTGAAGGGGGGAAATTATAAGGGGAACATGAGGGGAAATTTCTTTACGCAGAGGGTGGTGGGGATGTGGAATGAGCTTCCAGCAGACGTGGTCGAGGCGGGATCATTGGTTACATTTAAGGAAAGACTGGATCGTTACATGGAGAGGAGGGGACTAGAGGGGTATGGACCGGGTGCTGGTCAGTGGGACTAGGAGGGTGGGGATTTGCTACGGCATGGACTAGTAGGGCCGAACTGGCCTGTTCTGTGCTGGAAGTGGTTATATGGTTTTTGATTAAGGGTTCCTGCCAAGGCACAATCTGAGGCATCAGTTTCCACTTAGAATGGGACGTCCTCGTCAATGGACGAGAGTGTAGCTTTGGCAATATCAGCTTTAATTCTCTTGAAAGCCTTCAAGGCCATTGGAGAGAGAGGAAAAGATTTAGTGTCAAACAGAGGGTGTGCCTTCATGGCGTAGTCCAGAACCAATTTGCAGTAGTAGGAAAAGAATCCCATACACCTTTTAAGGGCTTTTGCTGAGTTTGGGGGTGGTAACTTTTTTTAAAATTTTTTATTTTTCACACCATAAACCAGATTGACCATGATACATACATTTTCCTTTTCAAATATATAGTGTCATTTTCTTCCCCCCCCCTCCCATTCCACCCTCCCTACCTCCCCCCATCCATTTTAAGTACAAAATCTAAGATACATTAAACCAGTCAAACAATGTTGTCATTGAATAAAAATAAACAAGAAATTCCACTGAGTCAATTCTTTTCATTTCCTTCTCCTTTCGTTAATTTAGGTAGTGAATGTCCCCGTAGGTTTTCTCTATTGTATTTCATGTAAGGCTCCCATATTTGTTCAAATATTTCAATATTATTTCTTAAACTATATGTTATTTTTTCTAATGGAAGGCATTTATTCATTTCCATATACCATTGCTGCATTTTCAAATTATCTTCCAATTTCCAGGTTGACATAATACATTTTTTTGCTACGGCTAGAGCTATCTTAACAAATCTTTTTTGTGCACCATCCAAATCAATTCCAAATTCTTTGTTTTTTATGTTACTTAGGAGGAAGATCTCTGGATTTTTTGGTATATTGTTTTCTGTAATTTTATTTACTATTTGGTTTAGATCTTCCCAAAATTTTTCTACTTTCTCACATGTCCAGATTGCATGAATTGTTGTTCCCATTTCTTTTTTAACATCGAAAACATCAATCAGATACTGTTGGGTCCCATTTATTTAACTTTTGAGGTGTAATGTATTGCCTGTGTATCCAGTTATATTGTATCATACGTAACCTCATATTTATTGTATATCTCATCGTTCCAGAACATAATTTCTCCCATGTTTCCTTTTTTATCTTTATATTTAAATCTTGTTCCCATTTTTGTTTAGTTTTACCATTTGTTTCCTCATTCTCCTTTTCTTGCAGTTTAATATACATATTTGTTATAAATCTTTTGATTATCATTGTATCTGTAATCACATATTCAAAGTTACTTCCCTCTGGTAACCACAGACCGCTTCCTAATTTGTCCTTCAAGTAGGATCTCAATTGGTAATATGCCAGCACTGTATCTTGAGTTATATTATATTTATCTTTCATTTGTTCAAAGGATAATAATCTATTTCCTGAAAAACAATTTTCTTTTGATCCCTTTTTTCTCCCATTCTCTAAAGGAAAGGTTATCTATTGTAAAAGGGAGTAACTTATTTTGCGTCAATATTAGTTTTGGTAATTGGTAATTTGTTTTATTCCTTTCTACATGAATCTTTTTCCAAATATTGAGTAGATGATGTAATACTGGAGAACTCCTACGTTGTACCAATTTTTCATCCCATTTATATAATATGTGTTCAGGTATCTTTTCCCCTATTTTATCTAATTCTAATCTAGTCCAATCTGGCTTTTCCCTTGTTTGATAAAAATCTGATAGGTATCTTAATTGTGCGGCTCTATAATAAAGTTTGGCAGATGTAAGCCTCCTTGTTTATACCATTCTGTTAATTTATCTAGTGCTATCCTCAGTTTCCCCCCTTTCCATAAAAATTTCCTTATTATTTTCTTTAACTCCTTGAAGAATTTCTCTGTCAAGTGTATTGGCAATGCCTGAAATAGGTATAATATCCTTGGGAAAATGTTCATTTTAATACAGTTTATCCTTCCTATTAGTGTTAATGGTAAATCTTTCCAATGCTCTAAATCGTCCTGTAGTTTTTTCATTAGTGGATAATAATTGAGTTTATATAGATGGCCGAGATTTTTATTTATTTGTATACCTAGGTATCTTATTGCCTGCATTTGCCATCTGAATGGTGATTCCTTCTTAAATTTTGAGAAATCCGCATTATTCATTGGCATTGCTTCACTTTTATTTACGTTAATCTTGTAACCCGACACTTCTCCATATTCCTTCAATTTCTTTTTTTTTTTAAATTTTTTATTTTTCACACCATAAATCACAATAGCCATGATATACACTTTTTCTTTTCCACACATTTACAGTGACTTTTTCTCCCTCCCCCCTCCCTCCTCCCAAGCCACCCCCCCACCCCCCCCCTCTCATCCATTTTAGGTATACAATCTAGGTTGCATTAATTCAGTTAGACAATGTTGTCATTCAACAGAAATACACCAGAAATTCTACTGAGTCCATTCTTTTCTTTTCTTCTCCTTCCATCAACTTAGGTAATGTTTGTTCCCGGTAGGTTTTCGCTATTGTATTTAATGTAAGGCTCCCATACTTGTTCGAATATTTCAATATTATTTCTTAAACTATATGTTATTTTTTCTAATGGAATACATTTATTCATTTCTATATACCATTGTTGTATTTTCAAATTATCTTCCAATTTCCAGGTTGACATAATACATTTTTTTGCTACGGCTAGGGCTATCTTGACAAATCATTTTTGTGCATCTTCCAAGTCAATTCCAAATTCTTTATTTTTTATGTTACTTAGGAGAAAGATCTCTGGATTCTTTGGTATATTGTTTTCTGTTATTTTATTTAATATCTGATTGAGATCATCCCAAAATTTTTCTACTCTCTCACATGTCCAGATTGCATGAATTGTTGTTCCCCTTTCTTTTTTACATCGAAAACATCTATCAGATACTGTTGGGTCCCATTTATTTAACTTTTGCGGTGTAATGTTTAGTCTGTGTAACCAATTATATTGTATCATACGCAGCCTCGTATTTATTGTATTTCTCATCGTTCCAGAGCATAACTTCTCCCATGTTTCCTTTTTTATCTTTATATTTAAATCTTGTTCCCATTTTTGTTTAGTTTTACCATTTGTTTCCTCATTCTCCTTTTCTTGCAGTTTAATATACATATTTTTTATAAATCTTTTGATTAACATTGTATCTGTAATCACATATTCAAGGTTACTTCCCTCTGGTAAACTCAAGTTGTTTCCTAATTTATCTTTCAAGTAGGATCTCAGTTGGTAATATGCCAGCGCTGTATCTCCAGTTATATTGTACTTATCTCTCATTTGTTCAAAGGATAAGAATCTACTTCCTGAAAAACAATTTTCTATTCTTTTAATCCCTTTTTTTTCCCATTTTCTAAAGGCAAGGTTGTCTATTGTAAAAGGGAGTAGCTTATTTTGCGTCAATATTAGTTTTGGTATTTGGTAATTTATTTTATTTCTTTCTACATGAATCTTCTTCCATATATTGAGGAGATGGTGTAATACTGGAGAAGTTCTATGTTGTACCAATTTTTCGTCCCATTTATATAATATGTGTTCAGGTATCTTTTCCCCTATTTTATCTAATTCTAGTCTCGTCCAGTCTGGTTTTTCCCTTGTTTGATAAAAATCTGATAGGTACCTTAATTGTGCGGCTCTATAATAATTTTTGAAGTTTGGCAATTGTAAGCCTCCTTGTTTATACCATTCTGTTAATTTATCTAGTGCTATCCTCGGTTTCCCCCCTCTCCATAAAAATCTCCTTATTATTTTCTTTAACTCTTTGAAGAATTTTTCTGTCAGTTGTATTGGCAATGCCTGAAATAAGTATAGTATCCTTGGAAAAATGTTCATTTTAATACAGTTTATCCTTCCTATCAGTGTTAGTGGTAGCTCTTTCCAATGCTCTAAATCGTCCTGTAATTTTTTCATTAGTGGATTGTAATTGAGTTTATATAATTGGCCTAGATTTTTGTTTATTTGCACACCTAGGTATCTTATTGCCTGCGTTTGCCATCTGAATGGGGATTCCTCCTTAAATTTTGAGAAATCCGCGTTATTCATAGGCATTGCTTCACTTTTATTTACGTTTATCTTGTATCCCGACACTTCTCCATATTCCTTCAATTTCTTATATAGTTCTTTTATTGATAGTTCTGGTTCTGTTAAGTACACTATCACATCATCCGCAAACAGACTGATTTTATATTCCTTGACTTTTATTTTTATCCCTTTTATATTATTTTCTGTTCTTATCAATTCTGCTAGTGGTTCTATAGCTAACGCGAACAATAAGGGTGATAGTGGGCATCCCTGCCGTGTTGACCGGCTTAAGTTAAATTGCTTTGATATATATCCATTTACTGTCACTTTCACCAATGGCCCCTTATATAATGCTTTAATCCAATTAATATACTTCTCTGGTAAACTGAATTTTTGCAATACTTTGAATAAATAATTCCATTCTACTCTGTCAAAGGCCTTCTCTGCGTCTAAAGCAACTGCTACTGTTGGCACTTTACTCCCTTCTACTGCATGAATTAAGTTAATAAATTTACAAATATTGTCTGTTGTGCGTCTTTTTTTAATAAATCCAGTTTGGTCTAGATTTACCATTTTCGGTACATACTCTGCTAATCTGTTTGCTAATAGTTTAGCTATTATCTTATAATCTGTGTTAAGTAATGATATTGGTCTATATGACGCTGGTGCGAGTGGATCTTTCCCTTGCTTTAGTATTACTGTAATTATTGCTGTTTTACATGAATCTGGTAAGCTTTGTGTTTTATCAATCTGGTTGATTACTTCCAGGAGGGGAGGAATTAATAAATCTTTAAATGTTTTATAGAATTCTATTGGGAATCCATCCTCTCCTGCTGTTTTATTATTTGGTAATTTTTTTATTATCTCTTGTATTTCTACTATTTCAAATGGTTCTGTTAATTTATTTTGTTCTTCTATTTGTAATGTTGGTAGTTTAATTTTAGTTAAAAATTCATCTATTTTCCCTTCTTTCCCTTCGTTTTCAGTTTGGTATAATTGTTCATAGAGTTCTCTGAAGTTTTCCTTGATCTCCGTTGGATTATATGTGATTTGTTTGTCTTTTTTCCTTGATGCCAATACCATTTTCTTAGCTGTCTTAAGCTGCCATGCTAGAATTTTGTGCGTTTTTTTTCCCCAGTTCATAATATTTCTGTTTTGTCTTCATTATGTTCTTCTCCACCTTATATGTTTGTAGTGTTTCATATTTTATTTTTTTATCTGCCAATTCTCTTCTTTTAGTTGTATCTTCCTTCATTGCTAATTCTTTTTCTATATTTACTATTTCCCTTTCCAACTGCTCTGTTTCCTGATTATAGTCCTTCTTCATCTTGGTTACATAACTTATTATTTGCCCTGTAATGAACGCTTTCATTGCATCCCATAGTATAAACTTATCTTTCACTGATTCCGTATTTATTTCAAAGTACATTTTAATTTGTCTTTCAATTAATTCTCTAAAATCCTGCCTTTTAAGTAGCATGGAGTTTAATCTCCATCTATACATTCTTGGAGGGATGTCCTCTAACTCTATTGTCAATATCAAGGGTGAATGGTCCGATAATATTCTAGTTTTATATTCTGTTTTTCTTACTCTATCTTGCATGCGAGCTGATAACAAAAATAGGTCTATTCTTGAGTATGTTTTATGTCTACCCGAGTAATATGAATATTCCTTTTCATTTGGGTGTTGTTTCCTCCATATATCCAAAAGTTGCATTTCTTCCATCGATTTAATTATAAATTTGGTTACTTTGTTCTTTCTGTTAATTTTTTTCCCAGTTTTGTCCATATTTGAATCCAAATTCAGGTTGAAATCCCCTCCTATTAATATGTTCCCTTGTGTATCTGCTATCTTCAAAAAAATATCTTGCATAAACTTTTGATCTTCTTCGTTAGGTGAATATACATTGAGTAGATTCCAAAACTCCGAATATATCTGACATTTTATCATTACATAATTCCCTGCTGGATCTATTATTTCCTCTTCTATTTTAGTTGGCACATTTTTAGTAATTAATATAGCTACTCCTCTTGCTTTTGAATTATACGACGCTGCTGTTACGTGTCCTACCCAATCTCTCTTTAATTTCTTGTGCTCCAATTCAGTTATATGTGTGTTGCACAAATGCTATATCAATTTTTTCTTTTTTCAGTAAATTTAGCAGTTTCTTCCTTTTAATTTGGTTATGTATTCCGTTAATATTTAAAGTCATATAGTTCAGCGTAGCCATTTCATACTTTGTTTATCTTCCCTTTCCGTTTCTCCATCATCACCTTTCCTTCTTATCCATTTCTGCTTCCTTGTTTTGAACACTTTATAAGACAACATTTTTAAAACATCAAACATTTTTCTTATTCTCCTATTTAAAACTTCTTTAACCCCATTCTCCCCTCCCCCTCCTGAGTTGCCCTTTATCCCTTGTCGGGCAACCACATCTCCCTTCTCCATTTGGATTTGCGAATTCACTCGCAAATGTCAGCTGACTTTGCAGTGACCGTAACTCCTCCCCACCCAGCCCCCCCCCAGAAAAGATTTCAATTTTCATATGTAACAAAGGTCACTCTTTTAATTCCCTCCTTATTCCCTCTATTCCCTTTCCCTCCCTTATTAATTCTTTCCACTAAATACGGATACATTAATGTATACAAACTATATATATATATACACACATATACCCCTTTACACACATACATATAGTTCGTGGTCATTTTTACTCTCATTACATGTCTTTGGAAGACTACACAAAAGAGTCTGGAAAAACAACCAACTGAAAAACCTCACAAAGATAAGCGTATACAGAGCCGTTGTCATACCCACACTCCTGTTCGGCTCCGAATCATGGGTCCTCTACCGGCACCACCTACGGCTCCTAGAACGCTTCCACCAGCGTTGTCTCCGCTCCATCCTCAACATCCATTGGAGCGCTTACATCCCTAACGTCGAAGTACTCGAGATGGCAGAGGTCGACAGCATCGAGTCCACGCTGCTGAAGATCCAGCTGCGCTGGATGGGTCACGTCTCCAGAATGGAGGACCATCGCCTTCCCAAGATCGTGTTATATGGCGAGCTCTCCACTGGCCACCGTGACAGAGGTGCACCAAAGAAAAGGTACAAGGACTGCCTAAAGAAATCTCTTGGTGCCTGCCACATTGACCACCGCCAGTGGGCTGATATCGCCTCAAACCGTGCATCTTGGCGCCTCACAGTTTGGCGGGCAGCAACCTCCTTTGAAGAAGACCGCAGAGCCTACCTCACTGACAAAAGGCAAAGGAGGAAAAACCCAACACCCAACCCCAACCCACCAATTTTCCCCTGCAACCGCTGCAATCGTGTCTGCCTGTCCCGCATCGGACTTGTCAGCCACAAACGAGCCTGCAGCTGACGTGGACTTTTTACCCCCTCCATAAATCTTTGTCCGCGAAGCCAAGCCAAAGAAGAGAAAGAGAACATGTCTTCATCTCTCTGCTTGTTTTGTAGTTGTTCTGCAAATTTCCTTGCTTCCTCTGGATCCGAGAATAGTCTGTTTTGTTGCCCTGGAATAATTATTTTAAGTACCGCTGGGTACTTCAACATAAATTTATATCCTTTTTTCCATAAGATCGTTTTCGCTGTATTGAACTCCTTCCTCTTCTTCAGGAGTTCAAAACTTATGTCTGGATAGAAAAAAAAATTTTGACCTTTATATTCCAGTGGCTTTTTGTCCACTCTTACTTTCTTCATTGCTTTCTCCAATATATTTTCTCTTGTATATCTTAAGAATTTTACTAAAATGGATCTTGGTTTTTGCTGCGGTTGTGGTTTCAGGGCTAAAGTTCTATGTGCCCTCTCTATTTCCATTTCTTCCTGTAATTCTGGTCTTCCCAGGACCCTGGGGATCCAATCTTTTATAAACTCTCTCATATTCTTGCCTTCTTCATCTTCCTTAAGGCCACTATCTTTATATTATTTCTTCTATTATAGTTTTCTATTTTATTTATCTTCTGAGCTAACAGCTCATGTGCCTCTTTAACTTTTTTATTAGATTCTTCTAATTTCTCTTTTAATTCCTCTACTTCCATTTCTACAATTGTTTCTCTTTCTTCCATATTTTCCACTCTTTTTCCTATCTCTGACATGACCATCTCTATTTTATTCATTTTTTCTTCTGCATTCTTAATTCTTCTTTTTATCTCATTAAATTCTTGTAATTGCCATTCTTTCACTGATTCCATATATTCTTTAAAAAAAGATCCATCCATTGTCTTGCTTTTCTCTTCTTCTTCCACTTCTTTCTGTTCTTCTTCTTCTTCTTCCTCTGGGTTGACCATCTGTTGTTTCCTTGTTTTCTTTTTACCCTCTTCTTTCTTGTTCTCGTTATTGTCCGTGTTCTGCACCTGTTGCTGTGCTGCAGGTGTCTCTCTCAGCTGTGGAGATCGACTCCGCAGCTGTTCCCCCCTCCCGTCAGTGGGTTTTTTTTCATGCGCAGTTGCGCACTTTTACTCGGCTCTGCGAACCATTTTTGTAGTCCCGAGCCCGGGACTTCCACTGACCTGAGGGAGCGGGCTTCTCTCTCCGCGGCGGGCCTCTTCGTACAGGTAAGGCCTTCACCTTCTTCTTCCGACGTTCTTTCTTCCTCTTTTCTTCCCGTTGTTTTCGACTTTTCTCTCTTCGCTGCCATTTTCTTCTCACCTTTATTTTTACTTTATTATAAATTTTAATCTTGTACCTTTGTGCTTTGTGTGTTTTTTTTTTACTTTTCGGGAGAGGGCTGGAATTCCCTGACCGGCCACTACTCCATCACGTGACTCCTCCCTCGGTGGTAACTTCTTAAGGGGGGGGCCATTCTTTCCGGGTCAGGGCAGATTTCGCCCTTGCGGACAATGTAGCCCAGAATGGGTAGCTCTGTCGCGTTGAACACACATTTGCCCTCGTTAAATGTCAGGTTGAGTTCTTTAGCTGTTGCGAAAAATTCCTCTAAGTTGTTGTCGGGCTCGGCCTGTGTTTTCCCACAGATAGTGACATTATCCAGATAGGGTAACGTACCCTGTAACTCATACGTCCTAACAATCTTATCCATTTCCCTCTGAAACACGGACACACCATTAATGACCCCAAAAGGTACCCTTTTAAACTGGTATAACCCCCCCCCCCGCCCCCCCATCAGCCTCAAAAGCCATGTAGGGGCGTTCCTTTTCTTAATGGTGATTTGGTGATAAGCTGCTTTGAGGTCGATAGTGGAGTACACTTTGTATTGCGCTATCTGATTAATCATTTCATTGATACGTGGCAGGGGGTAGGCATCAAGGTTCGTGTAACAGTTGATTGTCTTACTCCCTCTTTAAGCAGTCTCTGGGTCTCAACTTTGATAAACTCACTGTAAAAACGGCTCTTAGTGGCAATCGGCTGACACTCGGGATAAATCACTGAAAAGGGAAGGAGCTTTGATCTTTAATGAGGACAGATCGCAGTAACTAGCACGGGGGATGGTAAGTGTGGGTAGTGGCCCACCGAATTTAACACTACATTGTTCATCTGAGATTGAATATCTAACCCCAGTACCACAGGGGCGCCAAGCTCTGGCATAATAAAGAGCCACACATCAGCCAGGCAAAGTCCCTGCAAATTTAAAATAACTTTACATTTGTCCTGAGATAGATAAACTGGTTGACCGTTTTGAGTTTTGTGTGCCCGATGGAGATAAGGGGAGACTGGTAGTCATGGTGGGGAGCTGGCTGATGGAGGACCTCAGTTTTCTTCAGGCTGACTTCCAGGCCAAAAACCATTTCGTCGGATGCAAGGATCGACAACGAGATAGACAACAGACTCGCCAAGGAAAATAGCGCCTTTGGAAGACTACACAAAAGAGTCTGGAAAAACAACCAACTGAAAAACCTCACAAAGATTAGCGTATACAGAGCCGTTGTCATACCCACACTCCAGTTCGGCTCCGAATCATGGGTCTTCTACCGGCATCACCTACGGCTCCTAGAACGCTTCCACCAGCGTTGTCTCCGCTCCATCCTCAACATTCATTGGAGCGACTTCATCTCCAACATCGAAGTACTAGAGATGGCAGAGGCCGACAGCATCGAATCCATGCTGCTAAAGATCCAACTGCGCTGGGTAGGTCACATCTCCAGAATGGAGGACCATCGCCTTCCCAAGATCGTGTTATATGGCAATCTCTCCACTGGCCACCGAGACAGAGGTGCACCAAAGAAGAGGTACAAGGACTGCCTAAAGAAATCTCTTGGTGCCTGCCACATTGACCACCGCCAGTGGGCTGATATCACCTCAAACCGTGCATCTAGGCACCTCACAGTTCGGCGGGCAGCAACCTCCTTTGAAGAAGACCGCAGAGCCCACCTCACTGATAAAAGGCAAAGGATGAAAAACCCAACACCCAACCCCAACCAACCAATTTTCCCTTGCAACCGCTGCAACCGTGTCTGACTGTCCCGCATCGGACTTGTCAGCCACAAACGAGCCTGCAGCTGACATGGACATTACCCCTCCATAAATCTTCGTCCGTGAAGCCAAGCCAAAAAAGAAAAGACATTTGTCCCGTACAGTTTTTGTAAGTTCACTACAAGCCATCGATATCTTTCGGTTTGCTGGATATCTCCGCAAATTTAAGGCTCTGGTAACTCTCTCGTGGATGTAGCTGTCAGTACTCCCCGAGTCTATTAGACGTTCAAGAGTCTCACCATTCACCTCCCCCTTCATAGTTGACCATTCAGTCCGTAATATCCCCCAAGCTTTGGAGTCAATTGAGCTATCACAGGGGATCTCACCTTGCCATCACTTGAAGTAAATTCAGCCTGCTCATCACAGTTGTCTTCCATTCCTGCAGCTCCAGGACTCATTTTCTTGGTGCTTCTCTTCTTCTTCTTATCAGTTCATACTTCTTACTTTTCGCCTTACCCACTTTAGCGAAGTGTCTGAGTTTCCCACAATAGCTACAGGTAGCAAATCGAGCCGGGCCCTTCTGTCTGGGGTGTTGCATTTTTCAGGAGTTCACCTTTTTCTTTCCTTCGGAGTTCCAGCACTCCTGGATGTTTCCTTTTCGGTTTCTAGCATTTCACTGGACCACATGACACTTCTCAGTGTTTTGGCTAGTGTGACTGCCCGGTTGTAGGTTGAGGACTCTGTCTCCAGCAGCCTCTGTTGGATGTAACTGAAGTCAATCCCGTTGACAAAAGCATCCAACTTCAAGGCATTGCGGTGTTGTTGCACATTGATTGCCCTGACATAACATTCATTTGCCAGTGAGTCGAGGGCCAGTACATAGGCAGCATCACTTTCCCTGGGGTTCTGGCATCTAGTCAGCAACTGGTGTCGAGCAAACACCACATTCCGTGGCACTGCATAGTAAACAGTCAGACGTTCCCGGGCTATGGCCAGAGTGGTAACTCCTTGCGTTACGGTGAAAGGGACCTCACCCAGCAGGGAATGCAGGTGGCCCCACTGTATCGCCTCATCGACCACATTGTTTCGAGCCATGTAGTAATCGAAACAAGCAATCCAGTGGTCGAAAATTTCTCTGGCCATTGGGGCAGACTGGTCAATTATCAGTCGCTCTGGCTTGAGGGCTGCATCCATTTCTGCTAATAAAATTGAAGTGCCAGTTGATGAAGTAGATGAAGACGATGTGGTCAAACAATAATCATGGCTTTTATTCGCAGAAACTCATGGTACAATAATGAAAGACAATAGGTGCAGACACAGTTAGACCCAAGGGGAGTGTCCTTAACAGTAGAGATAATGCACAGCCAATGTTAGTACAGCAAGGCTCGCCAGAGGGGAGACAGGCAGCTTGGCCGACATTCACCACAACACTAGACTTGTGCTGCCGATCAGACATTTAATATTAGACCTCAGATTAATCCAGAAAAAAACTGCATGATTGTTTAAGACCAATTTAAACTGGCCAGACAATACCAAACAACAAATAATGTGTATCTATAAATCTTACTGGCCATGCATCCAGGGTGCGTTGTCCTGGAACATTGGCTGCAGAGAATTCCTGGCTCCCTCTCACTCCGCCATCTTCTTTTCACAGGGTTAAGCAAGCGGCGCGTTTCCTGACAGGAAGCTTCAGACAACGCCACGTTGTGGTCTGACCCTCCAACTGGATTCCTCGGGACCATAGTATCAGCCAGATTTCTCAGTGGATGAGAATCACGGAAACCACAGCACGGAGAATCCCTACACCTGCTGAGTGTGTGAACTGGACTTCAGCCGATTGGCCGACATGGAGGGTCAGGTGACCAGTGATACGGCAGATAAAACTCTCCAGAGTGAAGCAATATGTCCTGTGGACATATTGGAATCACATCCCTGTGCTCCCCCTGGGGACCCACTGTTCCCCTGTTCCGAGTGTGGGGAGGGATTCGCCAGCTCTGACCCACTGCTGCAACACCAGTGTGTCCCTACTAGGGGGAGCCCAAGCTTTCAAACTTCCAAGGACCTGGAGGAACACGGGTGTGTTCCCCCTGGGGAGGGTCAGTTCACCTGCTGCGTGTGTGGGAAGGGGTGTGTTCCCCCTGGGGAGAGTCCATTCACCTGCCGCGTGTGTGGGAAGGGGTGTGTTCCCCCTGGGGAGGGTCAGTTCACCTGCCGCGTGTGTGGGAAGGGGTGTGCTCCCCCTGGGGAGAGTCTGTTCACCTGTCGCGTGTGTGGGAAAAGGTGTGTTCCACCTGGGGAGGGTCAGTTCACCTGCCACGTGTATGGGATGGGGTGTGCTCCCCCTGGGGAGAGTCCGTTTACCTGCCGCGTGTGTGGGAAGGGGTTCACCCAGTCTTCCAGCCTCCTGCAGCGCCTGAATATCCACTCTGGGGAGAGAGCCTTTAAATGCCATGTGTGTGGAAAGGGGTTCTCTCAGACCTCTGCCCTGCTACAACACCAGAGAACTCACACTGGGGAGAAACCGTTCACCTGCTCCCTGTGTGGGAAGGGGTTCTCTCAGTCCTCCAACCTGCAGGTACACCAGCGAGTTCACACTGGGGAGAAACCGTTCACCTGCTCCCTGTGTGGGAAGGGGTTTACCCAGTCCTCGCACCTGCTGAGGCATCACAGAATTCACACTGGGGAGAGAGCTTTTAAATGCTGTGTGTGTGGGAAGGGGTTCTCTCAGTCCTCCAACCTACTACAACACCAGAGAATTCACACCGGGGAGAGATCCTTTAAATGCTGTGTGTGTGGGAAGGGGTTCTCTCAGTCTTCCAACCTACTTCAACATCAGAGAATTCACACTGGGGAGAGACGCTTTAAATGCTGTGTGTGTGGGAAGGGGTTCTCTAGATCATCACACCTGCTGAGGCACCAGCGGATTCATACTGGGGAGAAACCGTTCACCTGCTCCATGTGTGGGAAAGGGTTTGCTCGGCCCACCAACTTGCAGACACACCAGTGGGTTCATACCAGGGAGAAACCGTGCACCTGCTCCCTGTGTGGAAAGGGATTCGCTCGGCCCTCTGATCTGCTGAGACACACGAGTGTTCACACTGGGGAGAAAGCATTCACTTGCTCCATATGCGGGAAGGGGTTCTCACAATCCTCACATCTGCTGCGGCATCAGAGAATTCACACTGGGGAGAGAGCATTCACCTGCTCCGTGTGTGGGAAGAGGTTCTCTCAGTCGTCCGACCTGCTGAGACACCAGAGTGTTCACACCGGGGAGAAACCGTTCACCTGCTCCCTATGCGGGAACGGGTTCTCTCAGCCTTCCAGCCTGCAGGCACACCAGCGGGTTCACACTGGGGAGAGACCGTTCACCTGCTCCCTGTGTGGGAAGGGTTTCTCTCGAAGTTCTGGTCTGCAGGACCACCATCAGGTTCACACCGGGGAGAAACCGTTCACCTGCTCCCTGTGCGGGAAGGGGTTCTCTCGGCCATCCAGTCTGCAGGCACACCAGCGGGTTCACTCTGGGTAGAAGCTGTTGAGTTGCTCCCTGTGTGGGATCAGATTCACTCAGTCCACCAATCTGCAGAGGCGCCAGTGAGGTTCTCTCCCAGCAAGTGCGGAAAGGGATTCACCGATTCCTGCTCTCTGCAGGCCCACTGTTGAATTTGCACCAAAGAGGGACTGTTCCCCTTCTCCATGTGTGGAGAGATGTTCACTCAGCCCTCTGGTCTGTGGCTGGGGTTTTGTGTTGAGATCATAAACCAGACAAGAGACGTCAGCGTTGTTAACTGTGGATGAGACCAAGTTCCCCTTTGGTGTTTGCAGTTGATTGATTGAAACTCCGCTCTGCAACCTCTGGATTTTCAGGTGATGAGGAAGGTCATGCGGCATCCAGAACAAGTAACGGGGAGTGGACGATTTGGGGCCTGAACCCATCACCAGGAGTTACAAAAATGAGACAGAGCCCGAATAAAAAGGTGAGGGGAGAGGGGGTGGCACGGGTTTAAGTGCGGACACCGATGGGAGGGGAGAAGAGAGAGAGGCTGAGAAGTGATAGGAGATTTAAGTACAAAAGAGAAATCTAAACAAGTGGTAAGCAGGGGTCAGTGCTGGGCCTGCAACTACTCACCATGTATGAGGTTATCGACTTTGGAAAGAAAAATGGAAGATTGGATTATTATTTAAATGGTGAGCGATTGAGCACTCTGCTGAACAGAAGGACCTGGGAATGTTTGTGCATGAATCACAAAAGGTTGGTTTGTAGGTGCAGCAGGTAATCAAGGAGGTATATTGGAAGATGGCCTTCATGGCTGGAGGGATTGAATTTAAGTGCAGGGAGCTTATGTTCCAACTGTACAAGGTGCTGATGAAACTGCATCTGGAGAACTGCATGCAGTTCTGGTCTCCTTGGCCTATGAAGAGAGATTCAGTCATCTGGAATTTTACTTACTGGAATTTAGAAGGGTGAGTGGAGATCTTATAGAAATTATCAAATTCTGAAAGGCATAGAGAAGATGGAGGTAGGTAAGTTGTTTCCATTGGTGGGGGAGACCAGAACCAGGGGACATAGCTCCAAGATTCAGAGGAGTAGATTTAGGACAGAGATGAGGAGGAACTGCTTTTCCCTCAGTGAGGTGAATCTGTGAAATTCAACTGCCCATTGAGGCAGTGGAGGTGACCTCAGTAAATATATTTAAGACAAGGTTGGATAGTTATTATACATAGAAGAGGAATGAAGGGATGTGGGGTAAAGGCAGGTTGGTGGAGATGAGCCGATCGTCATTGAATGGCAGAGCAGGCTCAACGGGCCAGATGGCCGACTCCTGCTCCTATTTCTTATGTTATCAGTAGTTGGTGCAAACAACTGACTGTACAATACAGAAAATAAATGTTCAATAACAAATAACGTGTGAAGTGAGAGTCCTTAAATGCGTATTTGAGTTTGTAGTTTAGGAGGCTGATGAGGGAGGGGTAGAAACTACTCCTGAATCTGCTGGTGTGAGTTTTGTGACACCTGTAACCCTTTCCTGATGGCAGCAATGAGAACAGAGCATGTGCAGGTTGTGTGGATCCTGCTGCTTTCCGACAACAGCGGTCCTTGTTGATGGTAGGGAGAGTTTTTCCTGTGATGTACTGGGATGTGTCCATTACCTATTGCACGGCTTTCTGATCAGAGGTATTGGTGTCCCCGTACCAGGTTATGATGCAGCTGGTCAGCACTGTTGGCAATACACATCTGTAAAGTTTTCCCAAAATTTTCAATATCATAAAATCTCCACAAACTCCTGAAGAACTAGAGATGCCAACCTGATTTCTTTACAATGTCATTCGTGTGCTGTGTCCCAGAAAGGACCAGATGGACAAGATGGCAAACTTTGGAAGGCTGCCTGGTCAGACTGACGATGTGAAAGGTGACCTGAAAGAAAGAGGATCATCTGGAGAACCCTCAAGGGGGCAAGTTTCATCAGCGAGACTGATTGAGAAGGAATCAGTTGTGGATCTCCTGGAAGAGGAATCTCTCCCTGAAACCAGCAAGAACCCTCCTGAGTGGTAACCATTTGCTTGTTAAAGCCTGGTGAACTTTGTTAATGCAAACTTCATGCACAGTACAAGAATTACCTGCAACCAGTGAGATTGGACTGTGATCCAAAGAACTTTTCTAATCTCACACCTGCGTTTAGTATTAGAGGGGGGATTAACTTTTCTAATCTCACACCTGCGTTTAGTATTAGAGGGGGGATTAAGTAGGTTAGATAATTTAAGTAAGTAGGTTAAGTAATAAGTTAAAGTTTAATTTTGTTTTCTTCTTCAATTGTAATTAAAAACTACTTTTGTTGAAGTGTTGTGGAGCAGATCCATTGCTGCTGGATTTTGGGATCCTCTGGACTCCGTAACATTTTTTAGGGGTTCGTCCTTTAGGATTTGAACATTGCAATTTGGAGATTTATTAGTTAATTGGGTTTTTTTGCAAGCTATTTTTGCAAACTAACTTAAAGCTGGTGCCTGGAAAAACAGCAACAATGTATATTGATACATTTTTGTTACAACCATCACCTGCAGAGCTGCAGACCATGAGAAAAGAGGAACTGATGGTTATTGGTTATTTCTGAGGCATTAAAACCAACTGAAGTTAAACATTGCATGTGGAAAGTACAAATTCAGAGGATTATCGTGAAATATATAGGTGAGGATAAATTTGTTCAGAAAGACTTAGAATATTTTCCAGAAGATAGATCTGGTGAATTGGAATTGGAAAAAATTGAAGGTGGGAGAAGAAAGAGAGAAACATAATTTTGAGTTGCAGAGACAACAGTATGAGGCTGACCAAGCTGAAAGGCAAAGAGAAGAGGCTGAAAGACAAAGAGAAGAGGCTGAAAGGCAAAGAGAAGAGGCTGAAAGGCAAAGAGAAGAGGCTGAAAGGCAAAGAGAAGAGGCTGAGAAACAGAAAATATCAGGCAGAGGAAGCTGAAAAACAGGAGATATGAGTTCGAGTTCGCTGAAAGGCATTTTAAATTAGAGTGGGAGGAGAGTAAGAGAACTGCGGCTATAACTCTTGGAGAGAGGTTTTTGGCGAGTAGAGAGGTAAATCTAGTGCTTCATTTTGATGAGGGATATATATTTTCAGCTTTTTGAAAACGTCGCTGAGAGCTCAAAATGGTCTTTAATGCTCCAAAGTTTATTGAGGGGAAAAGCACAAATTGCATCCTCTAGCTTGACTGCAGCGCAAGTGGCAAATTCTGATACTGTTAAACAAGCAGTATTGAAAGCTTATGAGTTGGTTCCAGAAGTGTACAGACAAAAATTTAGGAGTTTGGTGAAAACATGGAACCAATCTTATATGGATTTTACTCACCACAGTGCCCCGCCCCAAAAGGAATAAATAATGATTACAATTGTTATTGAGGAAATAAAAAGGTGTGTTCCCAATGAGATTAAATTATACTTGGATGAGAAAGACGTGGGGACATGGCAACGAAAAGCAAGGTTAGCGGATGAATATGCCCTGATTCACAAAAAACACATTTCAGTAAATTAAGCCTTTTCAGAGGATTAATGTGGAGCAGACGAGTAAACCTGAGATTAAATCTGGGGAGAATGTTAAAAACAATGAAGGTCAGGTGGGAAAGAACAGAACTGCTGCATTTGTATGTCATTTTTGTAAGAAACCTGGTCATGTTCTTGCAAATAGTTTAGTGCTGAAAAAGAAATTAGAAAAGGAGCTTTTACCAGAAGCATGTATTCAAACAGTGGATTTAAGCAGAGCAGATGTTCCAAATGTGGAAAGGAGGTCATAGATGTTTTCAAACATTTTTTGTCAGAGGGCTTTGTCTCAATAAAGGAGGGAGAACCACAGGTTCCAGTTAAAATTTTTAGGGATACTGGGGCTGCTCAGGCATTGTTGTTGGAAAGTGTTTTAACTGTGGATCAAAGGGCTGTCACAGGGGAAACAACTTTGATTAAAGGTGTTGGAGGTGAGGTAGAATCAATATCACTTAACAAAGTTGTGTTGAATTCAGAATTAGTCAAAGGATCTGTTGTAGTAGGAGTAATTCCAAAGTTACCCATGCAGGGGGTCTCATTTTTGTTGAGGATTGATTTGGCAGAGGATAAAGTTGGGTCAGTTTAAGATTGACAAATCAGCTCAGTAAGGATGTGGTTAGAGAGGATGGTAAGATGTATCCAGCATGTGCAGTAACTAGATCTGTGACTAAGGAAATGATGACAGCTGAAGAAAATCCAGTTGATAGAGATTTGCCCAGTACTTCTGAAGTACGTTTGAAAGAACAGGGTCATTGTGAGAGTAAGACAATAGTCAATAGACAATAGGAGCTGGAGTAGGCCCTTCAGCCCGTCAAGCCAGCACCGCCATTTTACAGATCATGGCTGATCACTACTATCAGTACCCCTTTCCAGCCTTATCCCCATAACCCTTAACTCCTTTGCCCACTAGAGTCTTATCTAACTCTCTTTTGAACATAATCAGCGAATCTGCCTCTACCACCCTCTGTGCCAGAGCATTCCACAGAATGTGGGTAAAAAAATGTTTTCTCATCTCCGTCCTAAAGGGCCTACCCTGTATTCTTAAACTATGCCCTCTAGTCCTCGTCTCCCCCATCATTGGGAACAAGCAATCAGACTTCACCTTGTCTATCCCCCTGATGATTTTGTATACCTCAATCATGTCCCCCCTCATCCTTCTAAACTCCATCAGATACAAGTCCAGTTTTTCTAGCCTTTCAGCATATGTCAACTCCGCCATCCCTGGAACTAACCTTGTAAATCTGCGCTGCACACCCTCTATAGCTAGTATGTCCTTCCTCAAAATTGGAGACCAGAACTGGACGCAATACTCCAGGTGGGGTCTCACCAGGGTCCTGTACAACTGCAGAAGGGCGTCTCTGTTCCTATACTCCAATCCCCTCTTTATGAAAGCCAACATGCTATTAGCCTTCTTCACAGCTTTCTGAACCTGCATGTTAGCCTTCAGTGACCGGTGAACAAGTACACCCAGATCCATTTGCACCTCCCCACTCCCTAGCTTGTCTCCATTTAAATAATACTCAGCTTTCCTATTATTGCCCCCAAAATGGATAACCTCACATTTGTTCACATTGAACGTCATCTTCCATTCAACAGCCCACACCTGTCCAAGTCCCTCTGCATTTTCCTGACATCCTCCTCACACCCCACACTGCCACCCAGTTTCGTGTCATCTGCAAATTTGCTCAAGTTATTAATAATCCCCTCATCCAAATCATTTACATAAATTACAAACAACTGAGGACCCAATACCGATCCCTGCGGCACTCCACTCGTCACATCCTGCCATCCTGAAAAAGACCCGCTTACTCCAACCCTTTGTTTCCTATTTCTTAACCAATTTCCTATCCATGTCAGCACCTTTCCTCCAATACCATGCTCCCTGATCTTGACCACTAGTCTCCCGTGCGGTACCTTATCAAAGGCCTTCTGGAAGTCCAAATACACCTCATCCACTGGCTCTCCCAAGCCCATCCTCTTTGTCACATCCTCGAAAAATTCCAGAAGGTTAGTCAAGCATGACTTACCCTTAAGGAATCCATGCTGACTAGCCCTTATACTATTATTTCTGCCTAAGTGTTCTGCTATTACACCTTTTATGATAGATTCCAATATCTTCCCCACCACTGACGTCAGGCTGACCGGTCTAATTTCCCATTTTCTCCCTCCCTTCCTCCCTTCTTAAAAATCGGCACTTCATCAGCCACTCTCCAATCCTCAGGGACCTCCCCCGAAACTATGGAACTTTGGAAAATGTCGACCAGTGCCTCCACAATTTCCATAGCAACTTCTTTAAGCACCCTGGGATGCAGCCCATCAGGCCCTGGGGATTTATCAGCCCTCAGTCCCAACAATTTACTCTCAACCTCCTGCTTCTGGATCCGGATATCCATTAGATCCCCTACTTCCCCAGGAAAGTTCCCCAAGTCTCTTGACACCGCATGACCACTACCCCCTAACTGACCATAACCTATATCCTCCTTGGTGAAGACAGTTGCAAAGTATTTGTTAAATTCCTCAGCCATCTCCTTGTTTCCGGTAATAATTCCACCCTTTTCCATTCTTAATGGACCAATTTTGGACCGAACCAATTTCTTCCTCTTCACATATTTAAAAAAGCTTTTGCTATCCTCCATTATATTATTTGCTAATTTCCTCTCGTACTTCATTTTCCCCTCTCTTATGACTTTCTTAGTTACTCTCTGATGCTCTTTGAAGGTTTCCCAATCCTCTAACTTCCCACTCCGCTTCGCTATCTTATACTTACTCCCTTTGGATTTGATATTGCACTTGATTTCATTAGTTAGCCACGGCTGCCATTTGCATCTCCTAGAGCCTTTCCTCCACTTTGGAATAAATTTGTCCTGAAACCTGTGAAAAATGTCCAAAAATACCTGCCATTTTTCCCCAGTTGTCCTCCCAGCTAGTGTATCTTTCCATTTTATTTTGGCTAGCTCCTCCCTCATAGCTGCATAATCCCCTTTATTTAACTGCAGTACAGATGCTTCCGACTTCCTTTCTTTTTCCCTTTCTAATTGCAGCTCAAAAGTAACCATACCATGGTCACTATTCCCTAATGGCTCCCCTACATCGAGGTCACTTATTAACTCTGCGTAGCTGCACAGCACTAAGTCCAGAATCGACTTCACCCTGGTAGGTTCCTCCACTAGCTGCTCCAAGAAAGTATCTCGTAGACATTCAATATACTCACTCTCTTGTGTTCCTGCCCCCGTCTGATTATCCCAGTCCACCTTCATGTTGAAGTCCCCCATAACTACCGTATTGCTACCACTTTGACATGCCACTCTTAATTCCTGATTTATACTTCTACCGATATTTGAGCTACTTTTCGGAGGCCTGTAAATGACCCCCATTATGGTCCTCATGCCTTTGCAATTTCTTAATTCTATCCAAACAGACTCTACCCCACCTGTTTCAATGTCTTTCCTTTCAAATGCCTGAATTTCATTTCTTATCAACAGAGCTACCCCACCTCCTCTTCCTAACTTTCTGTCTTTTCTATAGGACGTGTACCCGGGAACATTGATTTCCCAATCCTGCCCTTCCCGCAGCCATGTCTCCATTACTCCGACAATGTCATAACCTCCCATTGCCATTTGTGCCTCAAGCTCATCCATTTTATTCCTAACACTCCGTGCATTCATACACAATACCTTGATACCATATCTCCTTTCTCCCTCCACCTTTGTTCTCGATGCACTTGCCCCTACTCTCCTATCACTTTTAGTTCCCTTTTTCCTTATTGTTTCACCGTCTAACAGAACCACCCCTATATTCACTCTCCTATCTGCTTCCCTATCAGTCCTGTTCCCTTCCCCCTGCCAAATTAGTTTAAATCAAATCCGACAGCATTATTAAACCTAACTGCCAGTATATTGGCCCCCATTGCATTCAGGTGTAAACCATCCCTCCTGTAGAGGTCTTCCCCAGAAGAGATCCCAATGGTCAATGAACCTGAATCCCTGCACTCTGCGCCATTCCTCCAGCCACGCATTTAACCTCCTGATTTTATTATTTTTGCCCCCACCCATGTACAGCACAGGTAGCAGCCCCGAGATTACAATCCTGGAGGTCCTGCTTCTTAACCTCCTTCCGAGCTCACGGTAGTCCCTCTTCAGGATCTCCTCCTTCATCTTATCCACGTCATTTGTACCCACGTGTATCAGGACTTCTGACCGTTCACCTTCCCCCCCCCAGGATACTCTGAACCCTATCCGAGGCGTCTCGCACCCTGGCTCCTGGGAGGCAACACACCATACGGGAACACTTGTCAGGTTCGCAGAATCTTTTGTCTGTTCCCCTGACAATGGAGTCCCCAATGACCACCTTGTTC
This sequence comes from Narcine bancroftii, assembly GCF_036971445.1. Taxonomy (NCBI): domain Eukaryota; kingdom Metazoa; phylum Chordata; class Chondrichthyes; order Torpediniformes; family Narcinidae; genus Narcine; species Narcine bancroftii. The sequence continues at coordinate 167,269,368 of NC_091469.1, forward strand.
CCCTTCCTTCCTTTCCGCACCACCGGTTCCCTTGGTGCAACCTCTGGCAGGTTATCTTCCCCAACTACATCCAATACACTATATTTGTTGCTAAGAGCAGTAGCCACCGGGGTGCTCACCACAGAGCTAGCAACTTTCCCCCCTCCCCTGACAGTAGTCCACTTACCTGACCCCCCCAATCCAGGGGTAAGCACTTCCCTGAGCGTTGTATCTATAAATTCTTCTCTCTCCCTGATAAGCCTCAGATCATCAAGCTGCAACTCCATTTCTTTAATTTTATTCTTTAATACTTGTGTCTCGTTACATCCCCTGCAGGTATGTCCTGTGGGAAGATTTAAGGTCCTGTCGCTTACCTCCTCACTCTCTCTTGCGAGCCTAAGGTCATCAAGCTGGAGCTCCAGTTCATCAACTCGGCCCTTAAGGAACCCCACCTCTTCGCACCTGGCACAGATATGGTCATTTGGGAGGGTGGAGGTCACCCATGCCTCCCACATCTGGCAACTTGAGCAGAGCACTAACCCCATAGGCATGGCTCAGCCTTTTAATGTAATGGAATGTACAGTGCACTCACCTAGGAAGTGCTAGTAAAAACCGCCAACCTTTCTCTCCGCCTGCTTTCGCCGAAGCCTGATGAGCCAAAGCCTGGAAGTCCCACTCCTTCACTGTGCCACTCACTCGCTGTCCCTCTTATTTATTGGCCTTTTACCAATTAACCCCTACACGCTCTCCTGTATGCCCGCCCGACCAATGGCCGCCTCCGACGCCGACTCCTCTCCGCAGTCCCCGGTAAGAGACTTTTTAAAAAGTTTTCTTACCTGCCCCCGACTCTTCTTCTCTGTCCTTCTCCTCTCTCCTCTCCCAACTGTTAGGCCCTGTCCCCAGTAAGAGCCCTTAAAAAGACCTTACCTTCCCGACACGCTCTCCTGTACACCCGCCCGACCAATGCCTGCCTCTGACGCCGACTCCCCTCCACAGGTCCCGGTAAGAGACTTTTAAAAATGTTTTCTTACCTGCCCCCGACTCTTTTCTTCTCTGTCCTTCTCCTCTCTCCTCTCCTCTCCTCTCCCGACTGAGGAGTAAGGATGTGTCTTTGTCAAGGAAAGAGTTAATTCAGCCACAGAAAATAGATACAGATCTTGTTAGCTTTAGGGAGGAAGCAGTAACAGAACAGGAGTGTAAAGAAAGGCTAGGGGATATGACTTGGAGGGTGAATTGTTAATAAAACTTTATTATGAGGATAATAGTAGTGGAGAACAATCTGTATCAGAGGTGTTGGCTGTTGACAGGGTGGATTATAAGATTATGGAAACAGAATCTTGTGAGGGTAACCTTAAAGAAACCATGATTCCTGTCCACCTGTCTAACTTGACAATTTTGGAAAATTTGGAAGTAGTTAGACCATCTTAAATTACAAGAACAGATGCAGTTGAAATAATTACTTTTGAAATATAAAAATTTGTTCCCTGATGTTCCAAAAAAGGCATCAGTGATTTACCATGATGTCGATGTTGGAGAAGCAAATCTCATAAAACAGCACCCATATAGAATAAACATTCAAGAGCAAAATCATGGATCAGGAGGTGGAATATATGTTGAGGAATGACATTATTAGACCTTCAGACTCAGATTGGAGTTCTCCTTGTATTCTGGTACCAAAACAAGATGGAACTGTTAAGTTCTGTTCTGATTACAGGAAGGTTAATTCAGTAACTAAAACAGATTCTTTTCTATTCAGAGAATAGATGACTGTATTGATAAAATTGGAAAAGCTAAATTTCTTACTAAGTTGGATTTGTTGAAGGATAACTGGTGTGTGCCTTTAACTGAGAGAGGAAAGAATATTTCTGCTTTTGTAACTCTATCCGGTTTATATGAATATAATGTGTTGCCTTTAGGCATGAAAAATGCCCCTGCAACATTCCAGAGGATGATTAATTCGGTAATCCAAGGGTTAACACATTCAGATGCTTATATTGATGACTTGGTCACAAAAAGTGACACATGGGAAGAACATCTAAGAGAATTGGACAAATTGTTTGCAAGATTATCCAAAGCAAACTTAACAGTCAATTTGCAAATCCCACGGTAACATACTTGGGTTATGTAGTTGGCGATGGCAAAGTTGTACCTATTCAAGCTAAAGTGAATGCAATTTCTGAGTTTCCTATTCCCAATGGCAAGAAAGCAGTGAGAATGTTTTTAGGAATGGCAGGATATTACAGGAAATTTTGCAGAAATTTTGCTGAGGTTGCTCTTCCTTTAACCAATCTTTTGAAGAAAGGGGAGAAATTTGTGTGAACTAAAGATTGTCAGGCAGCTTTAGAAAATTTAAAGGAGATGCTATGCCATTGTCCTGTGTTAAAATCTCCAGATTTTGACAGACCATTTTCTGTAGCAGTGGATGCGAATGAGGGAGCAGCGGGTGCAGTTTTAATGCAAAAACATCATGAAATTGACCATCTATTTGCCTACTTTTCAGAAAAATTTAATGTTCATCAAAGGAACTATTCCACTATTGAAAAAGAACTGTTGTCTATCGTGTTTGATCTGCAGAACTTTGACGTGTATCTTGGTACCTCTCATGAACCAATTGTGATATTCACTGACCACAATCCTCTGGTGTTCTTGAATAAAATGAAGAATAAAAACAGAAGATTGTTAAACTGGAGTTTGATATTGCAAGAATATGATCTGCAAATTAATCATATCAGAGATGTAAATAATGTGATTGCCGATTGTTTGTCAAGGTGTTAAAATTGATCGTGTATAAAAATACTTTAAAAATTGAATTACTGGACTATAACATGTTATATATTATCTCTTTAGTGAACTTTAAGACAGTTTAGTTATAACTGAATTTTAACTCAAGAGTTAAAATTCCCTTTAAAGGGGGAAGGTGTGACAGTATGTTTGCACACAAACATTTTAAAACAGAATATTTGCAGGACTTTTGCAGAAAGAGCAGCAAATTATCAACAGCAGCTTGTCTGGGAGAGCATGTGATCTTTGCAGGAAGAGGGAGAAGAGTTTTGATCTCAGAGAGGGAGGGTGTGAAACAGAGAGAGAGAGAGAAGGAGACACAGACATCAGAGGGACAAGCTGGCAAACAGAAGGCTGCCTAGTCAAAGGAGAAGACTGGTAGACTGAAAGGTGACCTGAAAGAAAGAGGATCATCTGGAGAACCCTCAAGGGGGCAAGTTTCATCAGCAAGACTGATTGAGAAGGAATCAGTTGTGGATGTCCTGGAAAAGGAATGTCTCTCTGAAAACCAGCAAGAACCCTCCTGAGTGGTCACCATTTGCCTGTTAAGCACCAAAGTGAACTTCGGTGAACTTTGTTAATGCTAATTTCTGTGCACAGTACAAGAATTGCCTGCAAACAGTGAGATTGGACTGTTAACCAAAGAACTTTTTAAATCTTAAATGTACATTACACACACCTGCATTTAGTATTAGAGTGGGGGGATTAAGTAGGTTAGGTAGGTTAAGTAATAAGTTAAAGTTTAATTTTGTTTTCTTGTTCAATTATAATTAAAAACTACTTTTGTTTAAGTAATCTTGTGTTGTGGTGCATATCTATTGCTGATGGTTTTTGGGGTCCTCTGGACTCCATAACACTCGAGTTAAATTCAAACATTCTTTCCTTAAACAAGTGCATGAGAAGTGTCCTTCCTTAATCTAATAATCGTGTTCCCAGCAGTGTTCTTCTATACAAGGCAAATCATCTTTCAATTTTACCATCCCACATCCCCATCTCGGACCATCAAAACATATGGGGTAACTGTTAAAAATTTAAGAAATATCCTGGCTGTGTTAATTCAGAAGTGATTGTGTTGTAAAAGCGAGTACCCTAGCAACCTCTTCTAGCCATACTGTATCTGGTCAAATAAGTGTGGCTGGCTTTCGATACACTTTCCTTCAGCTGCTTGGAACCACATAGCTGATTCATTAGCCAATAGCCCTAACTTCTGATTGGTCTATAAACATTAATCTTAACAACATTTATGTAAGACACGTTTTAAAGGGTATTATATACTGTTACCAAAAATTCCTTTTGTCAGTCTCAACTCCGGTCTTCAGTTCAAATGTCAGGGCTACAAGAGGCATAACAATAAAGTTCTCGTGTTGTACGTGGGCATCTCTTTTTCAGTCTATTATAATAAAAGTCTTAATGTCTTAGCCAGACCTTTTTCCTTAAGTCTGGAGTATCTAGTGAGGCTGTCCTTCAAGCTTTAGTGCAGCCAGTGTTATTACCAGGACCTGGAATGGCATTTTCCAGCGAGTTCCCAATTTCTTCTGATCCAGTTCTTTACCAGACATAATTCTTAGGTTTGATATTAGGATGTTCACCACTTTGATCTGTTGGATCAGCCTCCTTTAGGTGTGTTTGTTTTACCTGTGAATGCATCTCTCAAAAAATTTTTAGTTAGATTTCTCAAATATTTGCTTATGTTCTCATCTAATGATAATAAATCCATCTCTACTGGGGGTGTGGGCTTTGCTCCTTAAGATGTCAGCATTTTTTAGCCAATTTTAGCCCTGTTTCCTCAGTAAATTTGGCCAGTTTTTAATTTTTTTATTTGCACATTCCACTATTCATGCTGGCTGAGGTTAACGGGAGTAGTGGAACCACTAATCCCCAGTTCAACCCAGTTTCTTCTGAAAACTTAGTCAATTTGTTTATGTCTAGTCTATCTATTCCTTTCATAGTTTTAAATACTTCTATCAAGTCCCCTCTCAGTCGTCTACATTCCAATGAATAAAGTCCCAGTCTCCTTAATCTCTCTCTGTAATCCAGATGCTGTAAGACAGACAACATCCTTGTAAATCTTCTCTGCACCCTCTCCACCTTATCTATATCCTTTCTATAATGTGGAGACCAGAACTGAGCACAGTACTCCAAACCTGGCCTCACGAATGCCAGGTGGATATCAGTAGTGGGCAAAATGATGGAATCCATTATTAAGGATGTAATAGAGGAGCATATGACGAGCAGAGAAGGGATCGGACAGAGTCAACGTGGATTTACAAAAGGTAAATCGTGCTTAACAGATCTATTGGAATTCTTTGAGATGGTGACAGGTAAAATAGATGGGGGAGAGCCAGTGGATGTGGTGTGCCTGGATTTCCAAAAGGCCTTCGATAAGGTCCCACATAAACGACAGGCATGCAAAATCAAGGCTCATGGGATTGGGGGCTTATTTGACTCAGGGTCAACTGAGAGTTTTATCTGTCCAGACCTGGCCCACCATTGCGGACTGGTTATTCTCCCCACTGACCAGAGGATTACATTGGCGACCAGGTCGCACTCGATTGGGGTAAAGGGGTACTGCGTGGTGACCCTGAAAGTCCAGGGCATCATATTTACCGATTTTAAACTATTAGTCCTCCCCCAACTGTGCGCTCCTGTATTGCTGGGAATGGATTTTCAGTGCCAGTTCTGAACTGTTTCCCTGCACTATGGGGGGCCCCATGTCCCACTCTCTGCCTGTAACCACTCCATCCTGGAGGCCTCCTGCCAGCGACAGCCCAAGCCACCAGCCCCCACACCCCACTTGTAGCCTCTCCACCCTCCGGGTTGCTCCTCCAGCACTGTTCGCAAATCTCACCCCTGGCTGGAAACCAGTGGCCACCAAAAGCTGGCAGTATAGTTACGAAGACAGGAAATTCATCAGAAGCGAAGTGCGCAGACTGCTGGATGAGGGCATTATCGAACCCAGCTCAAGTCCCTGGAGGGCCCAGTTGGTGGTTGTTAAAAACGGGGAGAAGCCACAGATGGTGGTTGACTACAGCCAAACAGTCAACCATTTCACACTTCTGGATGCGCACCCCCTCCCACAGATCACGGATGCGGTGAATCAGATCGCCCAATACCGTGTGTTCTCCACCATTGACTTATGTTCGGCCTGTCACCAGCTCCCGATCCGCCGAGAAGACCAACTTTTCAGAGCCTTCAAAGTGAACGGGCGGCTGTATCAATTCCTCAGGGTACCCTTTGGGGTCACGAATTGTGTCGTGGTCTTCCAGCGGGAAATGGACCATATGGTGGACCAGAACGGGCTAACAGCTACTTTCCCATATCTGGATAATGTCACCATCTGCGGCCATGACACACAGGACCATGGTGCCAACCTTGAGAAATTTTTTCAGACTGTAATTCGGCTGAACTTAACCTACAATTTCGACAAGTGTGTCTTCCGGACCACTCGGCTCGCAATTCCAGGTTGTGTGGTGGAGAATGGGGTGGTAATGGCAGACCTTGACCACATGCGTCCCCTCATGGACTTGCCCCCCACAGCCAAAAGGCACTCAGATGCTGCCTGGGTTTCTTTTCGTACTATGTCGAATGGGTTCCACACTATGCCGACAAGGCACGGCCACTTATCAAGACCACCTCCTTCCCCCTGTCAACTGAAGCCAGAGTGGCCTTCGACCGCATCAAATCAGACATCACCGCTACAATGCTGCACGCCATTGATAAGTCCATTCTTCCAAGTAGAGAGCGATGCATCCGATTTTGCACTGGCGGCCACTTTGAACCAGGCCGGCCGGCCGGTAGCCTTCTTCTCCAGGACCCTCCAGGGCCCTGAGAGCCAACACTCCTCTTTCGAGAAGGAGGCCCAGGCCCTAGCCGAAGCTGTTCGTCGTTGGAGGCACTACCTCACTGGCAGATGCTTTATGCTGCTGACCGACCAACGCGCGGTCTCCTTTATGTTTAGCAATACCCAACGAGGTAAGATCAAGAACAACAAGATCGCTAGGTGGAGAATCGAACTCTCCACCTTCAATTATGACATACTGTACCGGCCTGGTCAACTCAACGACCCGCCAGATGCACTCTCCAGGGGGACTTGCGCCAACATACAACTGGAGACTCCACGAGGAGGTCTGTCATCCAGGGGTCACTAGGTTCGCACACTTTGTCAAAGCTCACAACCTGCCCTACTTGATCGAGGAGATTTGCTCCATGACCCGAGCCTTCCTGGTGTGCTCTGAGTGCAAACCCCACTTCTTCCATCCGGAGAACACCCACCTCATCAAAGCCACGCGACCCTATGAATGTCTGTGGACTTCAAGGGGCCCCTACTGTCGACCAACCGTAACACCTACATTCTTATGGTGATCGATGAGTATTCTAGCTTCCCGTTCACTGTGCCCTGCTCGGACATGATCACCTCCTCAGTCATAGAGGCCCTGCACAGCATCTTCGCCATCTTCGGGTACCCCAGTTACATCCACAGTGATTGGGGTCCTCATTTATGGGTGTCGAGCTGCGGCAGTACCTTCTGTTGCGTGGTATTGCTTTGAGCAGGACCACCAGCTATAACCCACGCGGTAATGGACAGGTCGAAGGAGAGAATGTCACCATCTGGAAAGTGGTTACGCTTGCCCTCCGGTCCAAAGGCCTCCCCACCGCTTGCTGACAGGACGTGTTCGCTAGTGCCCTACACTCCATCCGCTCCCTCCTATGCACCACGACCAATACCACCCCCCATGAAAGGATGTTCTCTTTCCCGAGGAAATCTGAATCAGGAACAACCACGCCGGTGTGGCTCACGGTTCCTGGGCTTGTCCTCCTGCGACGCCATGTCTGGTACTCAAAGAATGACCCTTTGGTTGACCGAGTGATGCTGCCCCATGCAAACCTGCATTATGCATACATTGAGTACCCAGACGGGCGGGACGACACAGTCTCGGGTAAGGGACCTAGCCCAAGCCGGATTGGACCCAGCATTGCTTCCAACCCAACCTCCTCCAAATCCTTCTCCCCGAGGTCACGTGCTTGAACAGAGGGATCAACACCACCCCACCAACTCAGGCCAACCTGTCGACAACGCCATTGGGGAATTGAGCGAAGCGGTGGCCGCACCCAACGAGCTTGCCAGTGACACGACTCCAGCGACCCCAATCCCAGCACCACAGTGGTCAAACTGGACAATCATTACAGCCCCTAACCTCACACCAGCTTTTCCCCCATTTTTTTTAAACAACCCTCCATTCACCCCGGGGTCAGTTCTCAAAGAAGGAGTGAATGTGATAGTACGGATTCTATCACCAATGTGTAAATGTATATATTGTGGTATAGGATGGTGGTGATTGGCTGAGAGCATAGCCACATCTACTGTCAGGTCTTAAAGGGTTGCACCTAGCCAGACCCAGATCATCCTGGACTGGTCGACCTACATGTGATACGTTCCAGTCTTCTAGTTAATAAAATCAACCGCTCTACCTTCATCCACCTTTTCTGTCACTTCCTCAAAAAACTCAACAAGGTTCATCAAACATGACTTTCCTTTGACAAACCCATGCTGGGTGCCCCTAATCAACCCCTGCCTATCCAGATATGCGTATATACTATCATGAAGAATACCCTCCATGACCTTCCCCATTACCGAAGTCAAACTTACTGGCCAATAATTACTTGGCCTACACCTAATGCCTTTTTTGAACAATGGAACTACATTTGCAACCCTCCAATCCTGTGGTACCACCCCCTCCTCCAGTGATCTTTGAAAAATCACTGTCAAAGCCCCCGCTATTTGTTCCCTGACCTCCCTGGTAAAAATCCCATCAGGACCAGGAGACTTATCCTTAATTGACCCTAGAAGCTCCAAAACTCTCACTTTACTAATCCCTATCCTTTCTATAACTAAGCCCTTTGCCTCTCATATCTCATAGAGCCCAATGTTCCTTTCCCTTGTGAATACAGACGAGAAATAATTGTTCAGTTTTTCTCCCATCTCATATGGTTCCTGACATAGTTCACTGGTCCCATCATCCAGTGACCTATTCTATCCTTAACCGTCCATTTACTGTTCACATATCTGTAAAAACCCTTAGGATTCACCTTCGCCTTATTAGCTATAGACTCCTCATACCTTCTTTTTGCCTTTCTAATTTCCCTCTTAAGGTTCTTTCTGCAATCTAAGTAACGACCATACATCTCCTCAATCCCTTGTTTTATTTATATTTGGTATAAGTAGTTCAAGTAAAAGTAATTGCACTTGGTACAGAAATTGTCCAGCAGGGGTGGTTCATAATTTGATTTCTGGCACACCCCTACTGTTTACAGAGCTTAATAAAATGGTAGGGGTGTCCCCTGAACTTATGCTTCATCCCCATATCGGACAAGACCGTTCTATTCAAGCAGTTCACCACTTTCTGAACAAAGCAGCTTTTGCAGTCCCATCCGTGTCAGCACTTCCAAGGGGTAAAAAGTTCTGGTACGGGCATAAGTATTGATTTCCCTATCATGTAGGCTCGAACAAGGGCAAACATTTCAAATTCACGGAAAACTAAATGATAGAAGGCAGCCGTCTTTATTCCTTCGTTTCTGTATTTTTCACAAGGCAGTTTTAAAAGGCCATCGAGTTAACAGTAATACACATATAGAAGGTCAGATGAATTCACTAAGGGAAAGGTTCATAGTGGCTCAAAAGTGCTTGAGTCGTCTAGCAATAGACGTCAGGAGAGCTTCTCCTAAAGATTGGGTGTATTTTACTCTGGGTTTCGAAGGTATCTCAGCTCTCTCTCTTTGATACTTGGCCCAGGAGTCGTCACCATTCTTCTAGGTTGTTAATGGTATTAGACCCGTTTCAATTAGTCTTAATGCTGCAGTTTTTAAAAATAATTCTTGCTTCTGTGTGATTTGTTTTTACTTCTTCTATACAAGTTAGAACCAGGAAACACTGCAGAAGTGGAACACCATTTCTTAAAGTCCAACATCTTGTGAAATTGCTGCATAATTGAAGCTCTCTGGAAGGGGAAGGCAGGTTTCAAATTACTGGAGATAATTTTCAGTTCAACCTCTTTAACCCCTTCTTCCTCTCTCATGCACAGTCTTTCTACTGTCAATCAGAGTGTGAGGCAAGCTTTCAAGTTTGATTTTCTCCAAAATGAGCAACAGTTTTACATCAAGGCTAAGTCTGAAACCTCCTTTATCGTAACTAGTGAGACACAGGTCTGGACACTGTGGGGTTCATCTGGGGGTGGCCTTATCCACAAGGAATCTTTTGATTCCTCCTTCTCTTCACTCTGCAAGAATAGGGTCGCCCTGCCTGACATTAGGTCCCTGGGGTTTTATTTTTTTCACCTTCTGCTTGTTAACTATTTGGTGCCTGAAGGAACCATCGTAATGATCATATCTTTAATCTGAAATGCTCAATCAGTTTACAATTCTGTGGTTGGTGCTGGTCGGTTCCTTATTTAAATTTAAATTTTATTACACATCTTACGTGGAGAAAAGTTTAATTTCAGCCTTAAATAAATATACAGCCCAGACAGGGCAAGATCTGCCAATCAGGATTAACTTTACTTTGAATACAAGCAATATTCCGGACATGTAACTGAAATCCCCAACGTTTCCTCCCTTATATAACCATATAACCACTTACAGCACAGAACAGGCCAGTTCGGCCCTACTAGTCCATGCCGTAGCAAATCCCCACCCTCCTAGTCCCATTGACCAGCACCCGGTCCATACCCCTCCAGTCCTCTCCTATCCATGTAACTATTCAGTCTTTCCTTAAATGTAACCAATGATCCCGCTTTGACCACATCTGTCGGAAGCTCATTCCACATCCCTACCACCCTCTGCGCAAAGAAATTTCCCCTCATGTTCCCCTTATAATTTTCCCCTTTCAATCTTAAACCATGTCCTCTAGTTTGAATCTCCCCCTTTCTTAATTGAAAGGGGGAGATTCTTAATTTCTTAATCTGTCTGTCCCTTTTAAAATCTTAAACACCTCTATCAAGTCCCCTCACAATCTTCTACGCTCCAGAGAAAAAAGCCCCAGTCTGCACAACCTTTCCCTGTAACTCAGACGCTGAAATCCTGTCAACATTCTCGTGAACCTTCTCTGCACTCTCTCTATTTTGTTTATATCTTTCCTATAATTTGGTGACCAAAACTGTACACAGTACTCCAAATTTGGCCGCACCAATGCCTTGTACAATTTCGTCATAACCTCCCTACTCTTGAATTCAATACTCCGATTTATGAAGGCCAACATTCCAAATGCCTTCTTCACCACACCATCTACCTGAGTATCAGCCTTGAGGATACTATTTACCACAACTCCTAAATCCCTTTGTTGCTCTGCACTCCTCAATTGTCTACCATTCAATGTATATGACCTATTTAAATTTGCCTTTCCAAAATGTAGCACCTCACATTTATCTGTATTAAATTCCATCAGCCATTTCTCAGCCCACACCTCCAGCCTTCCTAAATCACCTTTTAATCTACGGTAATCTTCCTCACTGTCCACAACACCACCAATCTTTGTGTCATCCACAAACTTGCTTATCCAATTCTCCACCCCTACATCCAGATGTTATATATATATAACAAATAATAGTGGAACCAGGACCGATCCCTGAGGAACTCTACTAGTCACTGGCCTCCAATTGGACAAACAATTTTCTACCGCTACTCTCTGACACCTCCCATCCAACCACTGCTGAATCAATTTCTTTCTTCTTCTTTGGCTTGGCTTCGCGGATGAAGATTTATGGAGGGGGTAAATGTCCACGTCTGCTGCAGGCTCGTTTGTGGCTGACAAGTCCGATGCGGGACAGGCAGACACGGTTGCAGTGGTTGCAGGGGAAAATTGGTTGGTTGGGGTTGGGTGTTGGGTTATTCCTCCTTTGCCTTTTGTCAGTGAGGTGGGCTCTGCGGTCTTCTTCAAAGGAGGTTGCTGCCCGCCGAACTGTGAGGCGCCAAGATGCACGGTTTGAGGCGATATCAGCCCACTGGCGGTGGTCAATGTGGCAGGCACCAAGAGATTTCTTTAGGTAGTCCTTGTACCTTTTCTTTGGTGCACCTCTGTCACGGTGGCCAGTGGAGAGCTTGCCATATAACATGATCTTGGGAAGGCGATGGTCCTCCATTCTGGAGACGTGACCCACCCAGCACAGCTGGATCTTCAGCAGCATGGACTCGATGCTGTCGACCTCTGCCATCTCGAGTACTTCGACGTTAGGGAAGAAAGCGCTCCAATGAATGTTGAGGATGGAGCGGCGACAACGCTGGTGGAAGCGTTCTAGGAGCCGTAGGTGATGCCGGTAGAGGACCCATGATTCGGAACCGAACATGAGTGTGGGTATGACAACGGCTCTGTATACGCTTATCTTTGTGAGGTTTTTCAGTTGGTTGTTTTTCCAGACTCCTTTGTGTAGTCTTCCAAAGGCGCTATTTGCCTTGGCGAGTCTGTTGTCTATCTCGTTGTCGATGCTTGCATCTGATGAAATGGTGCAGCCGAGATAGGTAAACTGGTTGACCGTTTTGAGTTTTGTGTGCCAGATGGAGATGTGGGGGGGCTGGTAGTCATGGTGGGGAGCTGGCTGATGGAGGACCTCAGTTTTCTTCAGGCTGACTTCCAGGCCAAACATTTTGGCAGTTTCCGCAAAACAGGACGTCAAGCGCTGAAGAGCTGGCTCTGAATGGGCAACTAAAGCGGCATAGTCTGCAAAGAGTACTTCACGGACAAATTTCTCTTGTGTCTTGGTGTGAGCTTGCAGGCGCCTCAGATTGAAGAGACTGCCATCCGTGCGGTACCAGATGTAAACAGCGTCTTCATTGTTGAGGTCTTTCATGGCATGGTTCAGCATCATGCTGAAGAAGATTGAAAAGAGGGTTGGTGCGAGAACACAGCCTTGCTTCACGCCATTGTTAATGGAGAAGGGTTCAGAGAGCTCATTGCTGTATCTGACCCGACCTTGTTGGTTTTCGTGCAGTTGGATAACCATGTTCAGGTACTTTGGGGGGCATCCGATGCGCTCTAGTATTTGCCAAAGCCCTTTCCTGCACACGGTGTCGAAGGCTTTGGTGAGGTCAACAAAGGTAATGTAGAGTCCTTTGTTTTGTTCTCTGCACTTTTCTTGGAGCTGTCTGAGGGCAAAGACCATGTCAGTAGTTCCTCTGTTTGCGCGAAAGCCGCACTGTGATTCTGGGAGAATATTCTCGGCGACACTAGGTATTATTCTATTTAGGAGAATCCTAGCGAAGATTTTGCCTGCAATGGAGAGCAGCGTGATTCCCCTGTAGTTTGAGCAGTCTGATTTCTCGCCTTTGTTTTTGTACAGGGTGATGATGGTGGCATCACGAAGGTCCTGAGGCAGTTTTCCTTGGTCCCAACAAAGCTTGAAAAACTCATGCAGTTTGACATGCAGAGTTTTGCCGCCAGCCTTCCAGACCTCTTGGGGGACTCCATCCATACCTGCTGCTTTGCCACTTTTCAGTTGTTCGATTGCCTTATATGTCTCATCCTGGGTGAGGACCTCATCCAGCTCTAGCCTTAGGGGCTGTTTTTTTTTTGAAATTTTTTATTTTTCACACCATAAACCACATTAACCATGATACATACTTTTTCCTTTTCAAATATATACAGTGCCATTTTCTCCCCCCCCCCCCCTCCTCCCACCCCACCCTCCCTACCTCCCCCTCCCGTACATTTAAAGTAGAAAATCTAGGATACATTAAACCAGTTAAACAATGTTGTCATTCAATAAAAATAAACAAGAAATTCCACTGAGTCAATTCTTTTCATTTCCTTTTCCTTTCGTTAATTTAGGTAGTGAATGTCCCCGGTAGGTTTTCGCTTTTGTGTTTCATGTAAGGCTCCCATATTTGTTCAAATATTTCAATATTATTTCTTAAACTATATGTTATTTTTTCTAATGGAATACATTTATTCATTTCTATATACCATTGTTGTATTTTCAAATTATCTTCCAATTTCCAGGTTGACATAATACATTTTTTTGCTATGGCTAGAGCTATCTTAACAAATCTTTTTTGTGCATCCTCCAAATCAATTCCAAATTCTTTGTTTTTTATGTTACTTAGGAGGAAGATCTCTGGATTCTTTGGTATATTGTTTTCTGTAATTTTATTTAATATTTGGTTTAGATCTTCCCAAAATTTTTCTACTTTCTCACATGTCCAGATTGCATGAATTGTTGTAACCATTTCTTTTTTAGATCGAAAACATCTGTCAGATACTGTTGCGTCCCATTTATTTAACTTTTGAGGTGTAATTTATAGCCTGTGTATCCAGTTATATTGTATCATACGTAACCTCGTATTTATTGTATTTCTCATCGTTCCAGAACATAACTTGTCCCATGTTTCCTTTTTTATCTTTATATTTAAATCTTGTTCCCATTTTTGTTTAGTTTTACCATTTGTTTCCTCATTCTCCTTTTCTTGCAGTTTCATATACATATTTGTTATAAATCTTTTGATTGTCATTGTATCTGTAATCACATATTCAAAGTTACTTCCCTCTGGTAACCTCAGACCGCTTCCTAATTTGTCCTTCAAGTAGGATCTCAATTGGTAATATGCCAGCACTGTATCTTGAGTTATATTGTATTTATCTTTCATTTGTTCAAAGGATAATAATCTATTTCCTGAAAAACAATTTTCTATTCTTTTGATCCCTTATTTCTCCCATTTTCTAAAGGAAAGGTTATCTATTGTAAAAGGGAGTAACTTATTTTGCGTCAATATTAGTTTTGGTAATTGGTAATTTGTTTTATTTCTTTCTACGTGAATCTTCTTCCAAATATTGAGTAGATGATGTAATACTGGAGAACTTCCATGTTGTACCAATTTTTCATCCCATTTATATAATATGTGTTCAGGTATCTTTTCCCCTATTTTATCTAATTCTAATCTAGTCCAATCTGGCTTTTCCCTTGTTTGATAAAAATCTGATAGGTATCTTAATTGTGTGGCTCTATAATAATTTTTAAAGTTTGGCAGTTGTAAGCCTCCTTGTTTATACCATTCTGTTAATTTATCTAGTGCTATCCTCGGTTTCCCCCCTTTCCATAAAAATTTCCTTATTATTTTCTTTAACTCTTTGAAGAATTTCTCTGTCAGGTGCATTGGCAATGCCTGAAATAGGTATAATATCCTTGGAAAAATGTTCATTTTAATACAGTTTATCCTTCCTATTAGTATTTGTGGTAAATCTTTCCAATGCTCTAAATCGTCCTGTAATTTTTTCTTTAGTGGATAATAATTGAGTTTATATAGTTGCCCGACATTTTTATTTATTTGTACACCAAGGTATCTTATTGCTTGCATTTGCCATCTGAATGGTGATTCCTTCTTAAATTTTGAGAAATCCGCATTATTCATTGGCATTGCTTCACTTTTATTTACGTTAATCTTGTAACCCGACACTTCTCCATATTCCTTCAATTTCTTATATAATTCTTTTATTGATAGTTCTGGTTCTGTTAAGTATACTATAACATCATCCACAAATAAACTGATTTTATATTCCTTGTCTTTTATTTTTATCCCTTTTATATTATTTTCTGTTCTTATCAATTCTGCTAGTGGTTCTATAGCTAACGCGAACAATAAAGGTGATAGAGGGCATCCCTGCCGTGTTGACCTGCTTAAGTTAAATTGCTTTGATAAATATCCATTTACTGTCACTTTCGCCAATGGTCCCTTATATAATGCTTTAATCCAATTAATATACTTCTCTGGTAAACTGAATTTTTGCAATACTTTGAATAAATAATTCCATTCTACTCTGTCAAAGGCCTTCTCTGCGTCTAAAGCAACTGCTACTGTTGGCGCTTTACTCCCTTCTACTACATGAATTAAGTTAATAAATTTACAAATATTGTCTGTTGTGCGTCTTTTTTTAATAAATCCAGTTTGGTCTAGATTTACCATTTTCGGTACATTCTCTGCTAATCTGTTTGCTAATAGTTTAGCTATTATCTTGATTTCTCGCCTTTGTTTTTGTACAGGGTGATGATGGTGGCATCACGAAGATCCTGAGGCAGTTTACCTTGGTCCCAACAAAGCTTGAAAAACTCATGCAGTTTGGCATGCAGAGTTTTGCCGCCAGCCTTTCAGACTTCTGGGGGGATTCCATCCATACCTGCTGCTTTGCCACTTTTCAGTTGTTCGATTGCCTTATATGTCTCATCCAGGGTGGGAACCTCATCCAGCTCTAGCCTTAGGGGCTGTTGAGGGAGCTGGAGCAGGGCGGAATCTTGGACTGAGCGGTTGGCACTGAAAAGAGATTGGAAGTGTTCTGACCATCGGTTGAGGATGGAGATCTTGTCGCTGAGGAGGACTTTGCCGTCTGAGCTGCGCAGCGGGCTTTGGACTTGGGGTGAGGGGCCGTACACAGCCTTTAGAGCCTCGTAGAAACCCCTGAAGTCGCCAATGTCCACGCTGAGCTGGGTTCGTTTGGCGAGGCTAGTCCACCACTCATTTTGGATCTCCCGGAGTTTGCGCTGAAGATGGCTGCACAAAAACAAAGGCGAGAAATCAGACTGCTCAAACTACAGGGGAATCACGTTGCTCTCCATTGCAGGCAAAATCTTCGCTAGGATTCTACTAAATAGAATAATACCTAGTGTCGCCGAGAATATTCTCCCAGAATCACAGTGTGGCGTTCGCGCAAACAGAGGAACTACTGACATGGTCTTTGCCCTCAGACAGCTCCAAGAAAAATGCAGAGAACAAAACAAAGGACTCTACATCACCTTTGTTGACCTCACCAAAGCCTTCGACACCGTGAGCAGGAAAGGGCTTTGGCAAATACTAGAGCGCATCGGATGTCCCCCAAAGTTCCTCAACATGATTATCCAACTGCACGAAAACCAACAAGGTCGGGTCAGATACAGCAATGAGCTCTCTGAACCCTTCTCCATTAACAATGGCGTGACGCAAGGCTGTGTTCTGGCACCAACCCTCTTTTCAATCTTCTTCAGCATGATGCTGAACCAAGCCATGAAAGACCCCAACAATGAAGACGCTGTTTACATCCGGTACCGCACGGATGGCAGTCTCTTCAATCTGAGGCGCCTGCAAGCTCACACCAAGACACAAGAGAAACTTGTCCGTGAACTACTCTTTGCAGACGATGCCGCTTTAGTTGCCCATTCAGAGCCAGCTCTTCAGCGCTTGACGTCCTGCTTTGCGGAAACTGCCAAAATGTTTGGCCTGGAAGTCAGCCTGAAGAAAACTGAGGTCCTCCATCAGCCAGCTCCCCACCATGATTACCAGCCCCCCCACATCTCCATCGGGCACACAAAACTCAAAACGGTTAACCAGTTTACCTATCTCGGCTGCACCATTTCATCAGATGCAAGGATCGACAATGAGATAGACAACAGACTCGCCAAGGCAAATAGCGCCTTTGGAAGACTACACAAAAGAGTCTGGAAAAACAACCAACTGAAAAACCTCACAAAGATAAGCGTATACAGAGCCGTTGTCATACCCACACTCCTGTTCGGCTCCGAATCATGGGTCCTCTACCGGCACCACCTACGGCTCCTAGAACGCTTCCACCAGCGTTGTCTCCGCTCCATCCTCAACATCCATTGGAGCGCTTACATCCCTAACATCGAAGTACTCGAGATGGCAGAGGTCGACAGCATCGAGTCCACGCTGCTGAAGATCCAGCTGCGCTGGATGGGTCACGTCTCCAGAATGGAGGACCATCGCCTTCCCAAGATCGTGTTATATGGCGAGCTCTCCACTGGCCACCGTGACAGAGGTGCACCAAAGAAAAGGTACAAGGACTGCCTAAAGAAATCTCTTGGTGCCTGCCACATTGACCACCGCCAGTGGGCTGATATCGCCTCAAACCGTGCATCTTGGCGCCTCACAGTTTGGCGGGCAGCAACCTCCTTTGAAGAAGACCGCAGAGCCTACCTCACTGACAAAAGGCAAAGGAGGAAAAACCCAACACCCAACCCCAACCCACCAATTTTCCCCTGCAACCGCTGCAATCGTGTCTGCCTCTCCCGCATCGGACTTGTCAGCCACAAACGAGCCTGCAGCTGACGTGGACTTTTTACCCCCTCCATAAATCTTCGTCCGCGAAGCCAAGCCAAAGAGCTATTATCTTATAATCTGTGTTAAGTAAAGATATTGGTCTATATGACGTTGGTGTGAGTGGATCTTTCCCTTGCTTTAGTATTACTGTAATTATTGCTGTTTTACATGAATCTGGTAAGCTTTGTGTTTTATCAATCTGGTTGATTACTTCCCAGTAATCTTTAAGTGTTTTATAGAATTCTATTGGGAATCCATCCTCTCCTGGTGTCTTATTATTTGGTAATTTTTTTATTATCTCTAGTATTTCTACTATTCCAAATGGTTCTATTAATTTATTTTGTTCCTCTATTTGTAGTTTTTGTAGTTCAATTTTAGTTAGAAATTCATCTATTTTCCCTTCTTTCCCTTCGTTTTCAGTTTGGTATAATTGTTCATAGAATTCTCTAAAGTTTTCCTTGATCTCCTTTGGATTATATGTGATTTGTTTGTCTTTTTTCCTTGATGCCAATACCATTTTCTTAACTTGTTCTGTCTTAAGCTGCCATGCTAGGATTTTGTGCGTTTTTTCTCCTAGTTCATAATATTTCTGTTTTGTCTTCATTATGTTCTTCTCCACCTTATATGTTTGTAGTGTTTCATATTTTATTTTTTTATCTGCCAATTCTCTTCTTTTAGTTGTATCTTCCTTCATTGCTAATTCTTTTTCTATATTTTCTATTTCCCTTTCCAACTGCTCTGTTTCCTGATTATAGTCCTTCTTCATCTTGGTTACATAACTTATTATTCGCCCTGTAATGAACGCTTTCATTGCATCCCATAGTAAAAACTTATCTTTCACTGATTCCGTGTTTATTTCAAAATACATTTTAATTTGTCTTTCAATGAATTCTCTAAAATCCTGCCTTTTCTTCCATCAATTTAATTATAAATTTGGTTACTTTGTTCTTTCTGTTAATTTTTTTCCAAGTTTTGTCCATATTTGAATTCAAATTCAGGTTGAAATCCCCTCCTATTAATATGTTCCCTTGTGTATCTGCTATCTTCAAAAAAATATCTTGCATAAACTTTTGATCTTCTTCGTTAGGTGAATATACATTGAGTAGATTCCAAAACTCCGAATATATCTGACATTTTATCATTACATATCTCCCTGCTGGATCTATTATTTCCTCTTCTATTTTAATTGGCACATTTTTACTAATTAATATAGCTACTCCTCTTGCTTTTGAATTATACGACGCTGCTGTTACGTGTCCTACCCAATCTCTCTTTAATTTCTTGTGCTCCAATTCAGTTAAATGTGTTTCTTGCACAAATGCTATATCAATTTTTTCTTTTTTCAGTAAATTTAGCAGTTTCTTCCTTTTAATTTGGTTATGTATTCCATTAATATTTAAAGTCATATAGTTCAGCGTAGCCATTTCATACTTTGTTTATCTTCCCTTTCCGTTTCTCCATCATCACCTTTCCTTCTTATCCATTTCTGCTTTCTTGTTTTTAACACTTTATAAGACAACATTTTTAAAACATCAAACATTTTTCTTATTCTCCTATTTAAAACTTCTTTAACCCCATTCTCCCCTCCCCCTCCTGAGTTGCCCTTTATCCCTTGTCGGGCAACCACATCTCCCCTCTCCATTTGGATTTGCGAATTCACTCGCAAATGTCAGCTGATTTTGCAGTGACCGTAACTCCTCCCCACCCAGCCCCCCACAGAAAAGATTTCAATTTTCATATGTAACAAAGGTCACTCTTTTAATTCCCTCCTTATTCCCTCTATTCCCTTTCCCTCCCTTATTAATTCTTGTCCATACTCTATATATTTCCCTCTAAATACGGATACATTCATGTATACACACTATATATATACACACATATACCCCTTTACACACATACATATAGATCGTGGTCATTTTTACTCTCATTACATGTCTTCATCTCTCTGCTTGTTTTGTAGTTGTTCTGCAAATTTCCTTGCTTCCTCTGGATCCGAGAATAGTCTGTTTTGTTGCCCTGGAATAACTATTTTAAGTACCGCGGGTACCTTAACATAAATTTATATCCTTTTTTCCATAAGATCGTTTTCGCTGTATTGAACTCCTTCCTCTTCTTCAGGAGTTCAAAACTTATGTCTGGATAGAAAAAATTTTTTTGACCTTTATATTCCAGTGGCTTATTGTCCTCTCTTACTTTCTTCATTGCTTTCTCCAATATATTTTCTCTTGTATATCTTAAGAATTTTACTAAAATGGATCTTGGTTTTTGCTGCGGTTGTGGTTTCAGGGCTAAAGTTCTATGTGCCCTCTCTATTTCCATTTCTTCCTGTAATTCTGGTCTTCCCAGGACCCTGGGGATCCAATCTTTTATAAACTCTCTCATATTCTTGCCTTCTTCATCTTCCTTAAGGCCCACTCTCTTTATATTATTTCTTCTATTATAGTTTTCTATTATATCTATCTTCTGAGCTAACAGCTCCTGTGCTTCTTTAGCTTTTTTATTAGATTCTTCCAATTTCTTTTTTAATTCTTTTACTTCCATATCTACAAATGTTTCTTTTTTTTCCATATTTTCCATCTTTTTGCCAATTCTGATATGGCCACTTCCATTTTATTCATTCTTTCTTCTGCATTCTTAATTCTTCTTTTTATCTCATTAAATTCTTGTAATTGCCATTCTTTCACTGATTCCATATATTCTTTAAAAAAGGATACATCCATTGTCTTGCTTTTCTCTTCTTCTTCCACTTCTTTCTGTTCTTCTTCTTCTTCCTCTGGATTGACCATCTGTTGTTTCCTTGTTTTCTTTTTACCCTCTTCTTTCTTGTTCTCGTTATTGTCCGTGTTCTGCACCTGTTGCTGTGCTGCAGGTGTCTCTCTCAGCTGTGGAGATCGACTCCGCAGCTGTTCCCCCCTCCCGTCAGTGTGTTTTTTTTCATGCGCAGTTGCGCACTTTTACTCGGCTCTGCGAACCATTTTTGTAGTCCCGAGCCCGGGTCTTCCACTGACCTGAGGGAGCGGGCTTCTCTCTCCGCGGCGGGCCTCTTCGTACAGGTAAGGCCTTCACCTTCTTCTTCCGACGTCTTTCCTTCTTCTTTTCTTCCCGTTGTTTTTGGTTTTTCTTTCTTCGCTGCCATTTTCTTCACACTTTTACTTTCACTTTGTTTTGGTTTTTAAGTTTGTGGCTTTGTTTTTTCTCTATCTTTTTTTAACTTTTCTGGGGAGGGCTGGAGTTCCCCTACCAGCCACTACTCCATCACGTGACTCCTCCCCCAGCCTTAGGGGCTGTTGAGGGAACTGGAGCAGGGCGGAATCTTGGACTGAGCGGTTGGCACTGAAAAGAGATTGGAAGTGTTCTGACCATCGGTTGAGGATGGAGATCTTGTCGCTGAGGAGGACTTTGCCGTCTGAGCTGCGCAGCGGTCTTTGGACTTAGAGTGAGGGGCCGTACACAGCCTTTAGAGCCTCGTAGAAACCCCTGAAGTCGCCAATGTCCGCGCTGAGCTGGGTTCGCTTGGCGAGGCTAGTCCACCACTCATTTTGGGGCTCCCGGAGTTTGCGCTGAAGATGGCTGCATGCGCGACGGAAGGCTTGTTTCTTCTCTGGACAGGACGGCTTTGTAAGGTGAGCCTGGTGGGCAGCTCGCTTCTTTGCCAGCAGCTCCTGGATTTCCTTGCTGTTTTCGTCGAACCAGTCCTTGTTTTTCCTGGAAGAGAAGCCCAGTATCTCTTCAGTGGATTGCAGTGTGGTAGTCTTCAGCTGATCCCAGAGGGTTTCAGGGGACGAGTCCGTGAGGCAGATTGCATCGTCGAGCTTTGCTTTGAGGTTTGCCTGGAAGTTTCCTCTCACTAACCCTAACCCTAACCCTAACCTTTTAATTTATACCTAATGCCTCCACCTTTTTTCCTAACCTCCTGTGGGGAACTTTGTCAAAAGCTTTACTAAAGTCCAAATAGACAACATCCACAGCTTTCCCTTCATCAACCTTTTTTGTAACCCTCTCGAAGAACTCAATCAGGTTTGTCAAGCATGATCTACCCCTGACAAAACCATGCTGATTACTCCCTATCAATCCCTGTACCTCCAAAAATTTGTAAATAGCATCCCTCAGAACACTTTCCATCAACTTGCCCACCACAGACGTCAGACTTACAGGCCTATAATTCCCAGGTTTGCATTTGGACCCTTTCTTAAACAGAGGAACCATATGCGCCACCCTCCAATCCTTTGGCACCACCCCCGTGGCCAGTGACATCCTAAATATCTCTGTTAATGGCCCCAGTAACTGTCCACTAGCCTCCCTGAGTGTCCTAGGGAATATTTTGTCCGGTCCGGGAGATTTATCCACCTTTATCTTTTTCAACACAGCCATCACTACCTCCTCGGTTATCCTTATATGCTTCATGACCTCCCCACTATTTTTCTTTACTTCAACTGGTTCAATATTTTTTTCCCTAGTGAATACCGAGGCAAAGAAATCATTCAAAATTTCCCCCATTTCCTCAGACTTCTCACTCAGCCTACCCTCACTATCTACAAGGGGTCCAATTTTACCTCTCACTAATCTTTTACTTTTAATGTACTTGTAGAAATCCTTTGGATTTATTTTTACTCTGTCAGCCAAAGCCTCTTCATGCCTTTTTTTGGCCTTTCTAATTTCTTTCTTAAGATTCCTTCTACATTCCTTGTAGTCCTCCTTCAACTTCTCAGCTCCCTGCTCTTTATACCTCTTGTACACCTCCCTTTTTCTCCTAACCAAATTTCCAATATTCCTCGGAAACCAAGCCTCCCTATGACTTCCAGCCTTTCCTTTGATCCAGACTGGGACATAACTACTCTGTACCCTCAAAATTTCTTTTTTGAATATCCTCCATTTTTCATTTACATCCTTACGTGAAAATATCCTGTCCCACTCAATACTCCCCAAATCCCTTCTTATTCCTTCGAAATTTGCTCTTCTCCAATCCAGAACCTCAACTTTAGGCCTCTCCTTGCTCCTCCCTAAAACTACCCTAAAACTAACAGAATTATGATCACTAGACCCAATTGGTTCTCCAACATTAATGTCCGTTCCCATTATCTCTCCAACTCTTATGCTTTTCTCCACATCAGTTGCTTTGCCACGGCTGTAATACTACCATTATAATTTCTCTTCCTGCTTCGTGTAATTGGAACACGAATGGGGCCGGTCCCTTTTCTCTTCCATAAATGTACCTGGCCAGCCCATTCCTGGCCTCCTGCTCAATTCCTACCTTTTTCTGAGTTGTGAAACTCACTGTCCAATTTAAATTTTGACCATATTTCAGATATAAATAATACATTGGCTGTCCCGGGTTCCCCACATCACTCATTTCCAACATTTTACCCATAGGAATGTTTACTCCTGGCTCCCATGTTGTTCTTTTGTTCCTCTGTGCCAACTCAGAGTCCTGACCTTTGTGTGGGGATTTCCCCTCTTAACAACCAGTTTAAGGCAGGGCGTCAGAACTAGGACAGCATGTTAAGTTTGACAGTACTTTTATCTTTTCACCAAACAAATCCTCAAGCCCTTATCCTCTGTGTGCTTGGGATGCAACACTCGTAGTTCATCTGGAGTCAGTCAAGAGTTATGCTCTAGGGAGGGAGGGATCAATTGATCTGACACCTTAAGAGAAAAACTGGGCCCATTCTTTAATATTTAGATGTTATTTCAGCCGGTCACTGACACCATTCAGTAAGCATTCCTCAATCTTGGACTCCTGGCTGGTTTGCCAAATGCATTGAAACTGCCACTACCCGATGCAAAGAACACAGCACACAGAACTGGTCCAGTTAACTCTTTATTGGACACCAAGTTAACCTGAGAGAAACCTTACTGCTTTCAGCTTTGAAATCAGTCTCCAGAGGTTTCTATTCAACAAAGGGATGCATCAACTTTTACACATCCAAGAAAACAAATTGAACTAAAAGATGACATCATTATTCTACATACAAGATAAACCACACCCCACTGTGCAGATTTCCTGATCAATTCTCCGAACCTCCTGTCATTTTTTTTGACCATGTCTGCTCATTTCATGGCCAGCCTTTCCTCCACAGGAGTGGACTTTTGTTTTTCCGCTCTAACATGGACATTGCCCATTTTTCTCTTTTAACCAACAGTTCTTACGTAGGATTTAAAAATAGTTAAACAATCATCACTATCCCTTTATTTACAAAAGCGTTCACTGGTGAACTCTTTTCCACCTCCATTGGGGTCTCCTTCACCTTCTTGTTATTCTGCCAACTTAACTTTCAGTAGCTACCCTTCTTAGCCTCACCCCCTTTCAGCTGGGACCTTGGCAGTCTCTCCCCCTTTCAGCTCGGAGCGATCCAACGGCTTTCCCCCTTTCAGCTAGGAGCGATTCAACAGTTTTCCCCCTTTCAGCTAGGAAAACCAATAATTTTAAATTTGGTTCTTTAGGAATCCTGTCAATGGGATCCCATCCTCATCGCCAGATTCTGTCGGGGAAATCTCTTGTCAGAATAACTCAGGCTGAGACTTCAGAGTTCGCTTCGAGAGCTTTATTACATGATATCACGGAGAGACCATCCTAACTGGTGTCAGGTGCAGACTCTGCCTTCAGAAGACAAACAGCATACTTGTATACAGATGAACAAGCAGGCAAGCAACTCTTATCTCTCTTTGCACACAAGGCATATTCCGAAGAATCCTGTTTCACGGGGACCGTTTTGCAAACCAGTTAAAACTGGCTGGTTTCTTTGCTTACAAAAGTTTTTAAAAGTTTTCAGTTTACAAAAGAAACAGACATGCAACACTTTTAAGATAATAAGTTAATTTTTCTTCTACAGTTAGTTTGATCCTGTTTTCATGTCTAAAGATAATTAAAAGCAACTTTTGTTTAAGTAGCCATTTGTCTTGGTGAATTTCTATTGCTGCTGGGTTTTGGGGTCCTCTGGGCACCACGCCATGCCAGAGTGAGGTGCTGAAGATATCCATGAATACATTGACAAGTTATTCAGCACAGGTTTTCAGTACTAGGCCAGGTACTCTGCCCAGATCAGAATCTTTCATTTCATTCCCACTCCTGAAGACAGCCTGCTCGTCATCCTCTGATACTGACAGTAGAGGATCATCAGGGGAGATGGGGATGTACAGTAATTCTTCCTTCTTCTAGTGGTCAAATCGGGTATAGAAGGCATTGAGTTCCTCTGGGAGTGAAGCTTTGCTGTATGAAAACAGAGGGAGCACAGCCAGGTGATCTGACTTGCCAAAATGCAGTTGCTTGAAAGCACATTAGCTTGCCTTATCTTGGTGCAGCAAGTGTCCTGGGATCTTTGGTCCAGCAAGTTACGTGCTGCTGGTTATAGGGCAGGGTTTTCTGGAGACAGGCCTGCTTAAAGTCATTGACACTTGTTAGAAATAGAAGTACCTTCACAGAAATTGCTCGAGACAAAAATTGAGAACAAAGAACATTTATTGTAACAACAGTGCAAAGTTGGGTGCTTCCCCTTACCCTGGGAATACACACACATACTGGGACTCACCCAACTTTTATACAGTTAATTTCAGTGTAGAGGTACCCTCCCCCCTAACATCTTCTGCCTCCTGGATGGGTTTGGCATTAGGCCAATCCTTCCTGCCTACGTGCAGTTTCTGTGAACTTGGAGGACCAGGGGGCATCCTGTCTGTGTCCCATCATGTCATTGTCCTTATTCACCTGCCTTGCCCTTGTCCCCATTCACACCTTTCCGACTCTCAGAGCTACAGTCCCTTCATGTGCAGAGTTTGCTAATCCTGTCTAGGTTTACTAATTTAATATGCATAACTTGATAAATCTGTGTAAGGCTTACTAATTATAAATGTAGAACTTGGCACTTCTGTCTAGGGCTAGGAGACCCTTATCTCACCCAGACTACCTCTACTTCCTACATTCTATTATTCCTTGCCTCTCCTTATCTTATTCACACGGTGGGCTCACTGATCCTGTCAAAAGGACTAGAAGGTTCTTATCTTACATAGGCTGACTCTGCTTCCTGCATCCTAATTTCCATGCTTAGCCTGTACATACTGGTTTAATCCATCACTCCATGTGTCTGTACTAGTTTCCCCATCTTTCATATTTTCCTGTCTAGTTTACTCATCTCTCACACACTGATTTGTAGTGCGTTGGGGTGGTCTGTATCTCACTGTGAGCTGATATCTTATGTATTATCTCATCTTCATTTTCTCTTTCAATTTAATTCACTTTATTTATTATTACAAGTTTTCTTTACAGTACCTTTCAGCTGCAACCTTGAAGAATTCTGTTCATTTCCACCTGGTGCAGTGTGTGTAGTAATAAACTCCTCCTCAACCCGTCCTAAAACATTGCCTGTGTTCTTTGGCTTGGCTTCGCGGACGAAGATTTATGGAGGGGGTAAAAGTCCACTTCAGCTGCAGGCTCGTTTGTGGCTGACAAGTCCGATGCGGGACAGGCAGACACGGTTGCAGCGGCTGCAGGGGAAAATTGGTTGGTTGGGGTTGGGTGTTGGGTTTTTCCTCCTTTGCCTTTTGTCAGTGAGGTGGGCTCTGTGGTCTTCTTCAAAGGAGGTTGCTGCCCGCCAAACTGTGAGGCGCCAAGATGCACGGTTTGAGGTGATATCAGCCCACTGGCGTTACATCATAGACTAATAGCCATAGAAATTCACCAAGACAGTGTTATTTTTAAAACAATATATTTATTAATAACAACTAATAACATAGCACATTAGTTAACAACTCCAACAATACATGAAAATATTTCTGTGTGTGAGATTCCCAAACCATTATAGCTTAGCAACCAGAGTGATGGAGCAGATAGCGAGGACTGCACATAAAGGCAGAAAGCAGAGGTGGAGCTAAGGAACGGGAAAGGTGTGACCACACTAATAGGCTTGTATTAAAGATGCCCAATAATCTGAGAGAATTGGAGGTGCAAATCTGACAGGACACAACAGACCATTGTAAGAAACAAAAATTGTAGAAGTCGGAGATTTTAACTTTCCACATAAAGTATGGGACTCCCAAACTTGGCTTGGTGGATGTTAAATGTGTACTGGAATGTTTTCTAAATCCACTCTTTAATGGTTGGGTGAAGGCATTATATACCAATCCTTCTGCCTGGGTGTGGTGAATGGACAAGTTTCACCTGCATTTAATTCGTCTAGATCAGGGGTGTCAGACTCAAATTTACGGAGGGCCAAAATTAAAAACTTGAACTAAGTCGAGGGCCGAACTAAATATTTATTGAAAATTTTCAACAACATCTGCATGTTTTCTCTTCTTTCAACATATGTAATGTTAAACTTTTTCTTATTAAAATAAATGTTTAATAATAGTTTTGGATAAACTCTTTCCAGAAGCATTAACAAATGAGAAATAAAATATTCAATAAATAATATTTCTCTATAGAGGATTTGTCAAATGTTGCTAGTGTGCTGTCGAATAGTAAAATCTGAGGGCTATTGAGAATGTGGGAGAATAACATGATCCCTGAAACAATCAAATGGGTGACTGATTGTGGGCATGAACTCAAGCAGGGTTATTTGCCGTGCCCTTTTTCCATTGGTACAGATATCCTTTGATTTACACACTTTTCAAGTTTTATGCCTATTGAGCTTGTATCCAGGTGCAGGACCATTTTTAACCAGGAATATATTTATCACTGTGACATGAAACTATTGGAAAATCGTTTTATCCTGAGATTAAAGTTCATAATCCTTACTCAGGCCTGTGTGCGGGAGGGCGGGGTTTGCGGGCGATCGGGTTGGACAACGATAGTGCGGGGGCATCGGCTCTCGCTGCAGGGCGGCATCTCGGCAGATCAGCGGCCCCGTCACCGTGAGTCGCGGGTCGGCCTGCAGCAGGGAGGGGGAGTGGGCAACGGTCCTGGCGAGGTCAGGCCCGAGGCCTCCGGTTCCAGGCGCTGGGAAGCGGCCTTGGCTTCCCCTGACACCGGCCAGGCCCCAAAACCAGAGTCCACAGTGAGTCCCTGCAACGTAAACAGAGGAGGTGGGGGGGCGATTAGCGGGCTGACGCCAATGCATTCTGGGATTTGTTGTATTACTGTGCATGCGCTATACTGGCGCGGCGGCCAGCGGGCCACCTCTAATACATTTTTTAAATGATCTTGCGGGCCAAATATAATTATATCATGGGCCAAATTTGGCCCGCGGGCCAGAGTTTGACATGTGTGGTCTAGATAAACCAGACAGGGCTGTCCATTGTCACCAGCCTTATTTGCATTAGTTATAGAACCATTGGCTCAAGTGATAAGACAAGATATTAATATTAATGGAATTAAAATAGGTGAACAAGAGTATAAATTAATTTGTTTGCAGATGATGTGTTGATATCTTTATAACCATACAACAATTACAGCACGGAAACAGGCCAATTTGGCCCTTCTAGTCCACACTGATCCCAGTACCCTCCTCTAATCCCACTTACCAGCACTCCGCCCATATCCCTCCATCCCCCTCCCATCCATATACTTATCCAACTCTTTCTTAAATGACAAAACTGACCCTGCCTCCACCACCTTTCCCAGAAGCCCATTCCACACAGTAACCACTCTCTGAGTAAAGAAGTTCCCCCTCATGTTACTCCTAAACCTTTGCCCGTCAACTCTCAACCCATGACCTCTTGTATCCATCTCTCCTACTCTCAATGGGAAAAGCCTTTCCACATCAACTCTATCTATCCCTCTCATTATCTTAAACACCTCTATCAAATCCCCTCTCAGTCTTTAATGTTCCAAGGAATAAAGACCAAATTTGCTCAGTCTCTCCTTGTATTCCAGATGCTGAAACCCAGGCAACATTTTTGTAAATCTTCTCTGCACTCTCTCTATCTTGTTAATATCCATCCTATAAATCAGTGACCAGAACTGCACACAGTACTCTAAATTTGGCCTCACTAATGCCTTGTACAGTTTCATCATTACTTCCCAACTCCTATATTCTAAACACTGATTTATATAGGCAAGCATACTAAAGGCCTTCTTCACCACCCTATCCACATGCGTTCCTACCTTCAGGGAACAATGCACTGTTATTCCTAGATCTTTCTGCTCCACTGCATTCTTCTATGCCCTCCCATTTACCACATATGTTTTGCTTTGATTATTCTTTCCAAAATGAAGCACCTCACACTTATCAGCATTAAACTGCATCTGCCATCCTTCTGCCCACTCCTCTAAGCAGTTTAAATCCCTCTGCAATCTTTGAAAACCCTCTTCATCATCCACAATTCCCTCTATTTTGATATCATCTGCATATTTACTAATCCAATTTACCACCTGTCTTGGGTAAACTTGTACCACTCACTTTGTTCGTTTTAGATTGGTCACAGTGTTTGAGCTACCGAAAGAAAATAGACACACACACCGAGAGCAGTTTAGTTTATACAAGGCTTTATTAGTAAATCTAAAGCTGAATTCACACTACAATATGCAAGCAAGCCCTTCCCAATTATACTTATCAATGCCTGGACTTGTCCCAACTGCTGAAGCGAGGCAATGACTGCACACTTGTAGTAGGTTGTCCGGGTGCTGGTGGCAGCTCCTCCACCTCCCTCGACCAGGACGTTAGCTGGAATCTTGAAGTTCTTCTTCTTGCTGAGAGATGTTGCCACCTCTTGGAGAGTCTCAAACTTCAGCAGTGGGACCATGGCTTATATTACCCAAAAGTTGTTTACTTCAGATCTTATCTCTTTGAACAAATGATTTAATTATCTTCAAGGTCTCCTGACAGTCTGCGACCAACAAAAGAAAACTGCATCTCTGGGTCTCATGGTGGAAGATAATGTCTACTGATTCATATGCTTCCTTGGCCCCATGGTGCAATTTAGGTGTCTACTAAATACCCTGGGCCTCATGGTGTAAATTAGATTATGTCTGCTGATCTAAAAAACAAGCAGGTTCTCAGCCTTGCAGAAGCAAAGGGTGCAAAAGCAAAAAACAGTTTAAATCTTCCATTACATTCAACCCTTGGTCGCAGCCAGTCACTTACGAGACCCAACAAGCGTTTGAGTACAGAAGGAGTGCAACTATAGAAGAAACTAAAACTATAATAAGCAATAATGTGAGCAACCAGCGGAGAATATTGTGGCCCAATCCCCCAAATGTACCAGCTAACCATGAAAAAGGATTCAAACGATCCTTGTGGGCCACAATACCCAGACACTGAAGCTCACGAACAAATTTTGAAACATGCTTAACAATATCAGATATATTAGTGGATACATCGGGCCGTGTCCCGCACGGGCAACTTCCTCAGAACGTCCTTGACATTACAAATCCAATTGCTGGCATCAAAGCAGCGGTTAAGCCAGATCAACAGGAGCACAAGATGGAGGACCTGGAACAAAGAAGCTTGACATTTGTCACTCACGATGCCGTAAGCATTCAGTATTTAAACAAACCAGACCATCCTGTCCCTCAATAGCTACCCACCGAGTGTTACCCTGGGCAGGTGTTACTATTTCCCCTTTTACAGGAGGGCCACTACCTGGTGGTGCCACCCATACCTTTTGTCCAACATTCTCTAGCTCGGGAATGGGGGGAAATGACTGTTTTTCCTCTGGAATAGTCTGAAGTTCAGAAGCGTGAAGAAGTCGGTGGAAAGGTGTACCTCCCTTCAAAGGGCGATGATTCAAATTGTCGACTGCCTGCTGCAGCACATGGCACCACCCCTTCAGGGTCCCCAGTGGTGTTAACAAATGAATTTGTTCCTTCAGTAAGCCATTCATTCATTCAACTAACCCGGCAGCCTGTGGGTAATAAGGAATATGGTGGACCCATAAGATACTGTTGTCAGCTGCCCAATCACAGATTGACTTCCTGGAGAAGTGCGAGCCATTATCAGACTGAATTTCTTCTGGTACATCATAACGAGAAATTAAATGGTTTAGTCCTTGGATAGTGCTAGCTTGGTCAGCCATCTTGTTGGGAAACCAGCCAGGGGGACGGTATCAGCACGGCTGATAGTGGCAAGCTGATCTGCTACTGCATTATGTTGTGCCATGTTTGTCGTCGCATTGGTATGGGTGTCAACGTGATATATGGTTATCTCACGATGGTGGGAAGTATCCCACAATAGCTGCCACAACTGTTTGCCCCATACTGGGTGGTCATGTATCAGCCAGTCGTTCTTTTGCCAATCAGGCATCCATACCACTTGTCCATTAGCCACAGCCCAGGAATCAGTAAACAAGCGAAGAGGGTGATCATGGGGGTCTAGTGGTTAAAATGACCGCCTTCAACTCAGCATACTGACTGGAGCCACCATCCCCCTCCTCCACTAAGTGAGTTCCAGACCTCCACTTCTGCTTTCCTTGCACCCACCGGCTGCTACCATCAGTAAACCAGGCGTCCTCTTGTTCTGCTTTCTGTACCATCTCTTCCATGGCCCCTTGGATCATCACATCATCAATATAATGGTGAATTGAGAGGGAAGGCGATATTGGCACCGTCTCCAAATCACGGGCAATTAGGCCGTGGCAAATAGTGGGAGAGTGTACATAGCCCTGAGGGAGGCGGGTGAAGGTATACTGGTGCTCCTTCCAGGTAAAGGCCAACTGGTCCTGTGAGACCTCAGCTATAATACTGAAGAAGGCGTTAGCGAGATCAATGACAGCATACCGTGTTCCCGAGTTCCCAGTAGCAATGTTTTCAATAATGGTGACAATGTCCGGAATTGCCGAAACAAGTGGTGGGGCATGTTTGTTCAAAAAACGATAGTCAACTGTCATTCTCCAGGAGCCATCCGGCTTCTGGACCGGCCAAACAGGGCTATTAAAGGGCGACATAGCAGGCCTCACTACCCCTTCTTCTTGCAAAGCATCAATGGTGGCAGTAATCTCTTCCTGCCCCCCCAGGGGGGCGATCTTGTGGAATGCACACTGGTTTCGGGTGGGGAGGCACCATCACAGGATCCCACTTAGCCCGACCCACCACTAATCTTTTAGTTATAGTCCGAATTCCAAATGCAAATCCCCCTTGGCTAGTATTAAGGGCCGTACTGGCCAACATACTGGCCAATACCCAGGATACACTCGTCAGTGGCAGCCACCAGGGCATGTAACCATATAGGGGAAGGGCCATCACCCACCGTGGCGCGGACTTTTATTTCCTTTGCCAGGGTGATCCCTCCTCCCATCCCCTCTATTGGTCCAGTCCAGAGGTCAGGGTTACCCGGAATCACCGAGTGCTCTGCACCAGTATCGACCAAGGCCAAATATTGGTGGTCATTACCCCCCCCCCTCCCATGGACTGTTAACGGTATGTAGGGCCGTGGGTCCTCATGTATCAGCCGTATCTCAATGGAGTAGACATAGGAGCCCTGCCCACACCCTCATGCTTTAGTAGGGTTCGGGGGCTTCCAGGCCCACATGCCACTATTATGCCTTTTTAACCAATTGTTGTATCTCATCACGGGTAACTGGAGCAAGAGAAGCTGGCTCGATAGAAGCAGCAGTGGGAGCAGAAGGCACAGCTGGGCCAGGAGGACTCAGCAGCTGGGGATGATGTTCCCCTGCCTTCCTCTTATAAAGGGCATAAAGGACCGCAGTAGGTTTCCCATCAATATCACTTTTAGGTACGCCTAACTTTAACAAGGTTAGAAAAAGATCCTTTCTTCTCGGTCCGTTATTAGTAGCAGCCC
Source organism: Narcine bancroftii (assembly GCF_036971445.1). Classification (NCBI taxonomy): domain Eukaryota; kingdom Metazoa; phylum Chordata; class Chondrichthyes; order Torpediniformes; family Narcinidae; genus Narcine; species Narcine bancroftii. Next base: position 167,301,857 of record NC_091469.1, read on the forward strand.
CTCTCTTTTCATCCTGCTTGTCTGATTTAACCTGGGTTGTACGTGAGTGGATTTTACCTCCCAACTCTAATTCTCGAAGCCCAGATAAGGCATGCACCGCCTCAGACACAGGGTGCCCAATTAGCAGACTAGTTACGGACAGAACCAGTCCCCGTACAGTGGGTTGGGCAGAATGAACCAATCTGGTATGCATTCCGGCCATAAATATCTCTTCATCAGGGCTCCTCCCATGTACCCACAGCTTCAAACACCCTGCATACAAGGCAGAGGCCAGGGCCTGTTGACGAATTACTACTATACCCTCCTCTGGGGTGTCCCAATTGTTCTACAAATGCAAATCCCAATCTACTGGTGATGGGTATACTCGCAGCAGGGCATCTCCTAGAGTGGAAAGTAAGTAATCCACCTCTCTTCCTCTACCCCGCAGCTCAGCAGTGACCCGGATATCAGTAGTCAATGTTCCTAATCCCATCAATTCCTCAGGGGTTAAAAATACATTACCCCCTCCTTGTTCCCAGACACGCAGGAGCCAGGCTGCCAGAGTTTCTCCCACCTTTTGCCTAAATCGGTCTCCAATGGCAGCCGGCTCTTTTACAGAGAAGTCACGCATCATTGACTGATTCCGACCCCTGTTCCCACTTTGGCCCACAGGGTCCTTTGCCCAGTGGACGAGATGAGGCCTAGGCCATCCCGTAGAGGGGGTGGGCCATTGAGCATAAGCAGGGGTTCGTGTACCTTCCCCTGGGTCCTCTAGTGAGATCAGGGGATCATCTACCTCTTCAATCTCATCAGTTACATTTCGCCCCTCTCCCTCTCTGTCTGTTTGGAAAATCCCGTCCCAATCATCAATTACATCACCATTCCTTATCATGGCACGAATACGATGTGGATCAGGTTCTACTCCATGCCTTTCTTTATCTTCACAGAGCTGCTGCCGGAGTTTAATATTACAGCAGATCATTTGGACATGCTTATCCTCCCATTCTTTGGCTCGGTCCTGACTGGTGCAAACAATCTCACTCATCATGGAACAGTGTTGTCACATGGCTTCTAGCTCCTCCTCTAGTTGCTCTCTCTTATGCTGAGATTCTACTTCTCTCTGAACTAATTCTGCTTCACGGTAATTCTGCTGTGGCCAGCAGCCAAAAAGAGTCCGTCAGCGTCCCCTTTTTACCAGGAAATTTACTTTCTCGAAGGAGAGTGGCAACCCGCTCTCCCAGAGGCGCACTTGATGGACCTAACTTCTCATCCCAACTGAGGGGTGGTCCCAACAAAGACAGGGTATTGGCCAACATGCCAATCCCATCATCTTTGGAAGTCCATCCCGGAATCAAGAACTGCTCAGGGCTCACCTCTTTCTTTCGGCGAAACATCTTGAAACCAACCGTGCTCGCTGCGCCAATTGTCTTGGGTAAACTTATACTTCTCATTTTGATCATTTTAGATTGGTCACAGTGTTTGAGCTACCGAAAGAAAATAGACACACACACCGAGAGCAGTTCAGTTTATACAAGACTTTATTACTAAATCTAAAGCTGAATTCACACTACAATATGCAAGCCCTTCCCAATTATACTTATCAACGCCTGGACTGGTCCCAACTGCCGAAGCAAGACAATGACTGCACACTTGTAGTAGGTTGTTGGGGCACCGGTAACAGCTTCTCCACCTCCCTCGACCGGGACGTTAGCTGGATTCTTTTTTTTTTAATTTTTAATTTTTCACACCATAAACCACATTAACCATGATACATACTTTTTCCTTTTCAAATATATACAGTGCCATTTTATCCCCCCCCCTCCCTCCTCCTATCTCACCCTCCCTACCTCCCCCCTCCCGTCCATTTAAAGTACAAAATCTAGGATACATTAAACCAGTCAAACAATGTGGTCATTCAATAGAGAAAACCTACCGGGGACATTCACTACCTAAATTAACGAAAGGAGAAGGAAATGAAAAGAATTGACTCAGTGGAATTTCTTGTTTATTTTTATTGAATGACAACATTGTTTGACTGGTTTAAACTAGAATGGTTTGGGGGGAGGGAACAAAATAGTACAGACCAGTAAGGAGAAGGTTAGAATGCAAACAAAGAAAGTTTGTAGTAAGTATTTGAATATGGATGGGCAGGTGATAGAGAAGGGAAATGCTCTGGAAGAAGATGAAGGGCAATTGGCAGGAAAAGTAAATAATGTTGTTATTAAAGATGAGGGAAAACAGGGATTAAAAATTGGGAAATCTCTGAAATTCATATATTTTAATGCCAGGAGTATTTTAAAAAAGGTGGATGAGCTGAAGGAATGGATTGATACTTGGAAGTATGATGTGGTAGCGATTAGTGAGACATGGCTGCAGGAGGGATGTGATTGGCAGCTGAATATCCCTGGGTTTCGTTGCTTTAGGTGTGATAGAGTCGGAGGGGCAAGAGGAGGTGGGGTTGCATTGCTTGTCAGGGAGAATATTACAGCGGTGCTTAGGCAGGATAGATTAGAGGGCTCATCCACGGAGGCTATTTGGGTGGAACTGAGGAGTGGGAAAGGAGAGGTTACACTTGTAGGGGTGTATTATAGACCACCCGGAGGGGACCGAGACCTAGAGGAGCAAATCTGTAGGGAGATAGTAGATATTTGTGATAAGCACAGGGTTGTAATTATGGGAGATTTTAATTTTCCACATATAGATTGGGAAACACATTCTGTGAAAGGACTGGATGGGTTAGAGTTTGTGAAATGTGTGCAAGATAGTTTTTTACAACAATATGTAGAGGTGCCGACCAGAGAAGGAGCAGTGTTAGATCTACTGTTGGCAAATGGGATGGATCAAGTGACGGAGGTTAGTGTTGGCGAGAACTTTGGGTCCAGTGATCAGAATGCCATCAGCTTCAATGTCATTATGGAAAGAGAGAAGTCAGGGCCAAGGGTTGAGGTTTTTGATTGGGGAAAAGCTAGATTTGAGGAGATGCGAAAGGACTTGCAGGGTGTGGATTGGGACAATTTGTTTTATGGGCAGGATGTAGTAGAGAGATGGAAGTCTTTTAAAGATCAGATTTTGAGAGTGCAAAAGCTTTATGTTCCTGTTAGGTTAAAAGGAGGGGCAAAAGGTTTGAGAGAGCTGTGGTTTTCAAGGAATATTGGAAACTTGGTTCGAAGAAAAAGGGAGGCGTACATTAGATATAAGAAGCATGGAGTTAAGGAGATGTTTGAAAGATACATTGAATGTAAGAGGAATCTTAAGAGAGGAATTAGGAAAGCTAAAAGAAGGTACGAGAAAACTATGGCAAGCAGGGTGAAAACTAATCCAAAAGAGTTCTACAAATATGTTAATGGTAAGAGGAAAGCTAGAGACAAAATTGGTCCCTTAGAAAATCAGAGCGGAAAACTGTGTGTGGAGCCTAGAGAAATGGGGGAGATATTGAACAGTTTCTTTTCTTCGGTATTCACTAAGGAGAAGGATATTGGGAGATGTGAGATAAAAAAAGCAAATTGGGTAAATATGGGGAATATAGAGATTACAAAAGGTGTAGTTTTAAGGCTTTTGAAGAATATAAAGGTGGATAAGTCTCCGGGACCAGACGGGATCTTCCCCAGGACATTGAGAGAAGTGAAGGAGGAAATAGCAGAAGCTCTGGCGGTAATTTTCCAAATGTCATTAGATATGGGGATAGTGCCGGAGGATTGGCGCATTGCGCATGTGGTTCCGTTATTTAAAAAGGGTTCAAGGAGGAAGCCTGGCAACTATCGGCCTGTAAGTTTGATGTTTTTGGTAGGTAAATTAATGGAGAAAATTCTTAGAGATAGTACTTATAAACATCTGGATAGACAGGGTCTGATCAGGAGCACTCAACATGGATTTGTGGGAGGAAGGTCATGTTTGACCAATCTGATTGAATTTTTTGAAGAGGTGACTAGGAATGTGGATGAGGGTAGCGCAGTGGATGTTGTCTATATGGACTTCAGTAAGGCCTTCGATAAGGTACCACATGGAAGGTTAGTTAGGAAGGTGCAGTCTTTAGGTATAAATTTTAAGATAGTCAAATGAATTGAACATTGGCTGAAAGGGAGAGGCCAGAGAGTGGTAGTGGATAATTGTCTGTCAGGTTGGAGGCCGGTGATCAGTGGTGTGCCTCAAGGATCTGTATTGGGCCCATTGTTGTTCGTTATTTACATTAATGATCTAGATGATGGGGTGGCGAATTGTATTAGTAAATATGCAGACGATACTAAGATAGGTGGAATAGTGGATAATGAAGAAGGTTTTCAAGGATTGCAGAGGGATTTGGGCTGCTTAGAAAAGTGGGCTGAAAAATGACAGGTGGAATTTAATGCTGATAAGTGTGAGGTGCTTCATTTTGATAAGAAGAATTAGAATAGGACATACGTGGTAAATGGGAGAGCATTGAGGAATACAGAAGAGCAGAAAGATTTAGGAGTAACGGTACATCGTTCCCTGAAGGTAGAAACTCACGTGAATAGGGTGGTGAAGAAGGCTTTTAGTATGCTGGCCTTTATCAATCATTGCATGGAATATAGGAGTTGGGAGGTGATGTTGAGATTGTATCAGACGTTGGTGCGGCCTAATTTGGAGTTCTGTGTGCAGTTCTGGTCGCCTAATTATAGGAAGGATATAAACAGAGTGGAGAGAGTGCAGAGAAGGTTTACCAGAATGTTACCTGGGTTTAAGCATCTAGAGTATAGGGAGAGATTGGACAGATTAGGTCTTTATTCTTTGGAGCGTAGAAGGTTGAGAGGGGATTTGATAGAAGTATTTAAGATTATGAAAGGGATAGACAGAGTGGACGTGGATAGACTATTTCCGTTAAGAGGAGGAAAGATTAAAACAAGAGGACATGAGTTAAGAATTAAGGGGCAGAGGTTTAGAGGTAACATGAGGGGGAACTTCTTTACTCAGAGAGTGGTAGCCGTGTGGAATGATCTTCCGGGAGAAATAGTGGCGGCGGAGTCAATTGTATTATTTAAGAAAAGGTTGGACAGGTATATGGATGAGAAGAAGATGGAGGGTTATGGGCATTGTACAGGGAGGTGGGACTAGAAAGGGGTGTTTGGTTCGGTGCGGACTAGAAGGGCCTAATGGCCTGTTTCCGTGCTGTAATTGTTATGTTATGTTATGTTAAGACCGCAGAGCCCACCTCACTGACAAAAGACAAAGGAGGAAAAACCCAACACCCAACCCCAACCAACCAATTTTCCCCTGCAACCGCTGCAACCGTGTCTGCCTGTCCCGCATCGGACTTGTCAGCCACAAACGAGCCTGCAGCTGACGTGGACATTTACCCCCTCCGTGGATCTTCGTCCGCGAAGCCAAGCCAAAGAAGAAAGAAAAAGGACAGCAAAGTGGGTGATCTCTGGATGACTTCTTGTGCCATGCGATAGGGCAAGAATAGAATAGTATCAGGTGGAGGATGAATGCATGGCTGAAGGGGAGGAGTAAGAGCCAGGCATTCGAGTTCTTGGATCACTGGGAGCTATTTTGGGGGAGGTGGGATCTGTACCAAATGGATGGGCTGCATCTAAATCCCAGAGGGACCAGGATCCTGGCAGAGACATTTGCTAGGGCTACTAAGGGGACTTTAAAATAGTAAGTTTGGGGGAAGGGGTCCATATAAAGGAGAAGAACAAAGAAAAGGTTTGCAAATAGAGAAAGAAGGCTTGTAGACAAAGTTGGGGGTGGAAAGACAGGTGATGGAGAAGGAAAAGGATCAGTGCCATGATGGAGGGCGATGATGGCAATAAATAATAGTGTTGCCCGTAAAGATGGGGACAAGCAGAAGGTAAGATGTGGGAAATCTCTGAAATGCATTTACTTTAATGTACGGAGTGTTGTCAGGATGGTGGACGTGCTGAAGGTGTGGATAGACAGTTGGCAGTATAACGTGGTGGTGATTAGTGAGATGTGGTTGCAGGAGGGTTGTGACTGGCAGCTAAATATTCTGGGATTTTGCTGCTTCGGGTGTGATAGAATTGGAGGGGTGGGGGGCGGGTTGTGACATGTCAGGGAAAATATTACAGTGGTGCTGATGTGAGATAGATTGGAGGGCTCGTCGAGGGAGGTGGTGTGGGTGGAATTAAAAATGAAAGAAGAAATTACAATTATAGGGGTATATTATAGACCACCTAGTGGGGAGTGAGAAATAGAGGAGTAAATGTGTAAGGAAATAGCTGAGATGTGCAGTAAGCACAGGGTTGTATTAGTTAGGGATTTTAATTTTCCTAATATAGATTGGGAAACACATTCTGTGAAGGGGATGATGGATTAGAGTTTGTAAAATGTGTGCAGGATAGGTTTTTGCAGTAATATGGACCGTGTTGGATCTACTTTTGGGGAATGAGATAGGGCAGGTGATGGAGGTATGTGTTTGGGAGCACTTTAGATCCAGTGATCATGGTACCATTAGTTTCAGCATAATTATGGAAAGGGATAGATCTGGTCCAACGATTAAGGTTTTTGAGTGGGGGAAAGCCAGATTTGATGAAATGTGAAGGGATTTGCAAGGCATGGTTTGGGCTGATTTGTTTTTTTGGGAAGGAGGTCGAGGAGAATTGGAGGGCATTTAAAGGTGAGATTTTGAGGGTGTAGAATCTTTATGTTCCTGTTAGGATAAAAGGCAGGGCCAAAGGTTCGAGAGATCAGTGGTTTTGAAGGGAGATAAGAAAGTTGGTTTGAAATAAAAGGGAGGCCTCCATTAAATATAAGAAAAAGGTATAGATGAGATGCTTGGGAAATACATGGATTATGGGAAAAAAGCTTAAGAAAGAATGAGGAAAACGAAAAGAAGGTACGAGGTGGCTGTAGCAAACAGGGTGAAAGTAAATCTGAAAAGTGTGAAATATAAAATGTTCACAATTACTATTCTGGAGACAAAGTCTTGGAGAACAGGTTCAGCTTTATTTCGGGTCTGCAGAGCCGGGTCTCTCAGTCCAAAGACACCCCGAGGACCAGAATCATCACCCTTGTGCAGTCCCGCGCTCAACATAACAATATCAGAATTTCAATACCTTACCACCTTCCCCTTTTCCCTTCCATCCCTGCAGATACCACACAGTCCCTCCCTTATCATACATCGCATGTTATGTTAATTAGGCAGTCCCATCCTTAGGGGTGTCTAAGTTATTATTCATGCCTTTATTAAGCAAGCGCAATGGTGACTATGGGGTACCCTAGGTCACTGTACCAGTCTTTCATCCTGGAGGATTCTGATAAGAAAGAGGCCCACTAGCTAGTGTTGTCTATTCTCAAGCTCTAATCTACATATTTTGCATTCCATCATCTTTCACAGAATAACATATAAACATAACATAACAATTACAGCACGGAAACAGGCCATTAGGCCCTTCTAGTCCGCACCGAACCAAACACCCCTTTCTAATCCCACCTCCCTGCACAATGCCCATAACCCTCCATCTTCTTCTCATCCATATACCTGTCCCCTCTTTGGCTTGGCTTCGCGGACGAAGATTTATGGAGGGGGTAAAAAAGTCCACGTCAGCTGCAGGCTCGTTAGTGGCTGACAAGTCCGATGCGGGACAGGCAGACATGATTGCAGCGGTTGCAAGGGAAAATTGGTTGGTTGGGGTTGGGTGTTGGGTTTTTCCTCCTTTGCCTTTTGTCAGTGAGGTGGGCTCTGCGGTCTTCTTCAAAGGAGGTTGCTGCCCGCCAAACTGTGAGGCGCCAAGATGCACGGTTTGAGGCGTTATCAGCCCACTGGCGGTGGTCAATGTGGCAGGCACCAAGAGATTTCTTTAGGCAGTCCTTGTACCTTTTCTTTGGTGCACCTCTGTCACGGTGGCCAGTGGAGAGCTCGCCATATAACAGGATCTTGGGAAGGCGATGGTCCTCCATTCTGGAGACGTGACCCATCCAGTGCAGCTGGATCTTCAGCAGCGTGGACTCGATGCTGTCGACCTCTGCCATCTCGAGTACTTCAACGTTAGGGGTGTAAGCGCTCCAATGGATGTTGAGGATGGAGCGGAGACAACGCTGGTGGAAGCGTTCTAGGAGCCGTAGGTGGTGCCGGTAGATGACCCATGATTCGGAGCCGAACAGGAGTGTGGGTATGACAACGGCTTTGTATACGCTTATCTTTGTGAGGTTTTTCAGTTGGTTGTTTTTCCAGACTCTTTTGTGTAGTCTTCCAAGGGCGCTATTTGCCTTGGCGAGTCTGTTGTCTATCTCATTGTCGATCCTTGCATCTGATGAAATGGTGCAGCCGAGATAAGTAAACTGGTTGACCGTTTTGAGTTTTGTGTGCCCGATGGAGATGTGGGGGGGCTGGTAGTCATAGTGGGGAGCTGGCTGATGGAGGACCTCAGTTTTCTTCAGGCTGACTTCCAGGCCAAACATTTTGGCAGTTTCCGCAACAATATACTTGTCCAACCTTTTCTTAAATAATACAATTGACTCCGCCGCCACTATTTCTCCCGGAAGATCATTCCACACAGCTACCACTCTCTGAGTAAAGAAGTTCCCCCTCATGTTACCTCTAAACTTCGGCCCCTTAATTCTTAACTCATGTCCTCTTGTTTTAATCTTTCCTCCTCTTAACGGAAATAGTCTATCCACATCCACTCTGTCTATCCCTTTCATAATCTTAAATACTTCTATCAAATCCCCTCTCAACCTTCTACGCTCCAAAGAATAAAGACCCAATCTCTCCCCATACTCCAGATGCTTAAACCCAGGCAACATTCTGGTAAACCTTCTCTGCACTCTCTCCACTCTGTTTATATCCTTCCTATAATTAGGCGACCAGAACTGCACACAGAACTCCAAATTAGGCCGCACCAACGTCTTATACAATCTCAACATCACCTCCCAACTCCTATATTCCATGCAATGATTGATAAAGGCCAGCATACTAAAAGCCTTCTTCACCACCCTATTCACGTGAGTTTCTACCTTCAGGGAACGATGTACCGTCACTCCTAAATCTTTCTGCTCTTCTGTATTTCTCAATGCTCTCCCATTTACCACATATGTCCTATTCTGATTCTTCTTACCAAAATGAAGCACCTCACACTTATCAGCATTAAATTCCATCTGCCATTTTACAGCCCACTTTTCTAAGCAGCCCAAATCCCTCTGCAATCCTTGAAAACCTTCTTCATTATCCACTATTCCACCTATCTTAGTATCGTCTGCATATTTACTAATCCAATTCACCACCCCATCATCTAGATCATTAATGTATATAACGAACAACAATGGGCCCAATACAGATCCTTGAGGCACACCACTGGTCACCGGCCTCCAACCTGACAGACAATTATCCACTACCACTCTCTGGCCTCTCCCTTTCAGCCAATGTTCAATCCATTTGACTATCTCAAAATTTATACCTAAAGACTGCACCTTCCTAACTAACCTTCCATGTGGTACCTTATCGAAGGCCTTACTGAAGTCCATATAGACAACATCCACTGCGCTACCCTCATCCACATTCCTAGTCACCTCTTCAAAAAATTCAATCAGATTGGTCAAACATGACCTTCCTCCCACAAATCCATGTTGAGTGCTCCTGATCAGACCCTGTCTATCCAGATGTTTATAAGTACTATCTCTAAGAATTTTCTCCATTAATTTACCTACCACAGAAGTCAAACTTACAGGCCGATAGTTGCCAGGCTTCCTCCTTGAACCCTTTTTAAATAACGGAACCATATGCGCAATGCGCCAATCCTCCGGCACTATCCCCATATCTAATGACATTTGAAAAATTACCGCCAGAGACTCTGCTATTTCCTCCTTCACTTCTCTCAATGTCCTGGGGAAGATCCCATCTGGTCCCGGAGACTTATCCACCTTTATATTCTTCAAAAGCCTTAAAACTACTCCTTTTGTAATCTCTATATTCCCCATATTTACCCAATTTGCTTTTTTTATCCCACATCTCCCAATATCCTTCTCCTTAGTGAATACCGAAGAAAAGAAACTGTTCAATATCTCCCCCATTTCTCTAGGTTCCACACACAGTTTTCCACTCTGATTTTCTAAGGGACCAATTTTGTCTCTAGCTTTCCTCTTACCATTAACATATTTGTAGAACTCTTTTGGATTAGTTTTCACCCTGCTTGCCATAGTTTTCTCGTACCTTCTTTTAGCTTTCCTAATTCCTCTCTTAAGATTCATCTTACATTCAATGTATCTTTCAAACATCTCCTTAACTCCATGCTTCTTATATCTAATGTACGCCTCCCTTTTTCTTCGAACCAAGTTTCCAATATTCCTTGAAAACCACGGCTCTCTCAAACCTTTTGCCCCTCCTTTTAACCTAACAGGAACATAAAGCTTTTGCACTCTCAAAATCTGATCTTTAAAAGACTTCCATCTCTCTACTACATCCTGCCCATAAAACAAATTGTCCCAATGCACACCCTGCAAGTCCTTTCGCATCTCCTCAAATCTAGCTTTTCCCCAATCAAAAACCTCAATCCTTGGCCCTGATTTCTCTCTTTCCATAATGACATTGAAGCTGATGGCATTATGATCACTGGACCCGAAGTGCTCGCCAACACTAACCTCCGTCACTTGACCCATCCCATTTGCCAACAGTAGATCTAACACTGCTCCTTCTCTGGTCGGCACCTCTACATATTGTTGTAAAAAACTATCTTGCACACATTTCACAAACTCTAACCCATCCATTCCTTTCACAGAATGTGTTTCCCAATCTATATGTGGAAAATTAAAATCTCCCATAATTACAACCCTGTGCTTATTACAAATATCTACTATCTCCCTACAGATTTGCTCCTCTAGGTCTCGGTCCCCTCCGGGTGGTCTATAATACACCCCTACAAGTGTAACCTCTCCTTTCCTACTCCTCAGTTCCACCCAAATAGCCTCCGTGGATGTGCCCTCTAATCTATCCTTCCTAGGCACCGCTGTAATATTTTCCCTGACAAGCAATGCAACCCCACCTCCTCTTGCCCCTCCGACTCTATCACACCTAAAACAACGAAACCCATGGATATTCAGTTGCCAATCACATCCCTCCTGCAACCATGTCTCACTAATCGCTACCACATCATACTTCCAAGTATCAATCCACACCTTCAGCTCATCCACCTTTTTTACAATACTCCTGGCATTAAAATATATGAATTTCAGGGATTTCCCATTTTTTAATCCCTGTTTTCCCTCATCTTTAAGAACAACATTATTTACTTTTCCTGCCAATTGCCCTTCATCTTCTTCCAGAGCATTTCCCTTCTCTATCACCTGCCCATCCATATTCAAATACTTACTACAAACTTTCATTGTTTGCATTCTAATCTTCTCCTTACTGCTCTGTACTATTTTGTTCCCTCCCCCCAACCATTCTAGTTTAAAGGATCCTGAGTAGCCCTAGCAAATACCTCTGCCAGGATTCTGGTCCCCCTGGGATTTAAGTGTAACCCGTCCTTACTGTACAGGTCACATCTCCCCCAAAAAAGGTCCCAGTTATCCAGAAACTTAAAACCCTGCCCCTTACTCCACCCCTTCAGCCACGTGTTAATCCTCCACCTCATTCTATTTCTATTCACACTGTCACGTGGCACAGGGAGTAATCCAGAGATTGCCCCCTTTGCGGTCCTTCTTTTTAACTCCCTACCTAACTGCCTGTACTCTCTTTTTAGGACCTCTTCTCTAATTCTCCCTATGTCATTGGTACCTACAGGTACCACGACCTCTGGCTCCTGTCCCTCCCACTTTAGGATATCTGGGACACGAGCAGCAACATCTCGGACCCTGGTACCAGGGAGGCAAACCACCATCCGGTTCTCCTTGCTGCGTCCGCAGAATCCCCTATCCGTCCTCTTAACTATGGAGTCTCCTACCACAATTGCCCTCCTCTTCCTTTCCCTCCCTTTCTGAGCTACAGGGGCCGACCTCGTGCCGGAGGCACAGCCACTGTCACTCCCCCCAACCTTGATGTCCCCCTCAACAGTGCTCAAAGAGGCGTACTTATTGCTGAGGGTTACATTCACAGGGCTCCTCTCTGGCACCTTACGTTCTTTTGTCCCTCTCCTAACAGTTACCCACCTTTCATCCTCCTGTGGCCCTGGCGTGACCACCTGGCTGTAACTCCTGTCTATGACTACCTCTGTTTCCCTAACCAGCCTGAGGTCATCGAGCTGCAGCTCTAGTTCCCTAACACGGTCCCTGACAATCTGCAGCTCGACACACTTAGTGCAGATATGGACATCCGGGAGTCTGGAAGACTCCAGGACCTCCCACATCCGGCACTCCCGACAACACACAGCCTTAACACTCATCCCTTACCCCAATGAAGAAGTAATGAAGACTATCTTAGCTTTCTCTCTGCCTGCTTTCGCCGAAGCCTGACGAGCCAAAGCCTGGAAGTCCCACTCCTTCACTGGGCCACTCACTCACTGGGCCACCCGCTCGCTGTCCCTCTTATTTATTGGCCTTTTACCAATTAACCCCTTCACTCTCTCCTGTACGCTGGCTCGACCAATGGCCGCCTCCGACGCCAACTCCTCCCCGCAGACCCTGGTAAGAGACTTTTTAAAAAGTTTTCTTACCTGCCCCGGACTCTTTTCTTTTCTGTCCTTCTCCTCTCCTCTCCTCTCCTCTCCCTACTGCTAAGCTCTGTCCCCAGTAAGAGTCTTTAAAAAGACCTTACCTTCCCGTCACACTCTCCTGTACGCTGGCTCGACCAATGGCCGCCTCCGACACCGACTCCTCCCCGCAGACCCTGGTAAGAGACTTTTTAAAAAGTTTTCTTACCTGCCTCGGACTCTTTTCTTTTCTGTCCTTCTCCTCTCCTCTCCTCTCCTCTCCTCTCCTCTCTCTAGTTTAATCATCTTTCAGCCATTTTTCACAATCCATCCCTTTTCTCTTTACCATGTATTAACTGCATTATTGCTTTTATGGTTTGTGTTTTGCTTCCTCAAATTGTTGGAGCATACACTGAATTTGTCGTTGTTCATCTGTTACAGGTTTCAATACCATTTGTCGTGCACTTGTGGCAGGGAAAATTAATCTAGTGATAATACATCGTAGAATGGCCAGTCCAAAAAATGGGATGATTAAAGCATATATAGCGAGGTGAATGAACCATTGTCCCCGGTCTCTGAGACTCCAATCTCCCCATGTCCAATCCCCCCAGACAGATCCCTTTCGATACCTTTTTTCAGCCTCTCAGATCGTTTCCCTATACTGATTGATATGAAAAGCTATGTCCGAGATATTAGTTGATTCATCTGGGATATATGTACAGCATTTGGAGCCAATTAAAACACGTCCCACCTTTCTCTGCCAAAATGAAATCAAGGGCCATATAGTTTTGGAGGGTTGTAAGTCGAATGGCTGTCATTTCTGTGGTTATGGCTTGGACCTGGGATTGGACCTCCGCTAGTGCCGGATCTGTATCATTTAGCAGCTCCTCTCGGGGGGCTGCTAATTCTTGAATTTCCACCCCAGCCCGCGCAGTTCCATATGCTGGGGAAAAACGTCCACAGAAGGCAGTCACCCTCAGTCACTCAACATTTGCTTTGCATATGTAGAGGAATTGGTGTAGGCAGTTGGTCAAGGACGCGAACATGGGGAATTAGGTAGGCAAGGTAGCAACACCCACTCCAGCCCTTAAGCTGGCGGGTCAAGGTAAAGCCTTTTGATCGATTCCAGGATTACCTTTCCCCGGGAAACCAAAAGTAGATTCAACGTCCGCACACCCAATAGGTGCCATTAACTGGCTGCAGAGTCCGCAGTCTGGTTACTGTCCAATTCTGCGTACAATTGGAAACTCCTAGTTGGTGTGGAGCAGACTGATTTATATTACAGAGGCAGGTCATATTCTTAAGTCCTACCTCAAAGGGAAGCACTGCCCCAGATTGGTAGTGGCTGATCTTGCTGGTTTTGGTCGCAAGGACCCCCCTTTGAACTCATCTTCAGTGGTTGATCACGGTTCTTTGGCAGGGTATAGATATCAAACAATTCTTGTAGGGAGAGAGGGATCACCACTAAGGGGACTCCTGTCTTCCCATGGTGTATTTTTGCGCATACCCAACAATCTGTTTGATTCTGGTGTTTAGCAAGATTAGTACACAGAGAGATAAAATTATTTTTGAGTTACACATGCAAAGCTATGATGTAAAAGTACAAATTGAGATAGAAAACATAAAAGTCTCATTGTTGCAGTTTTTTTTATCACTGTCCTTTTTACTCCTCCTCCTTTCCCTTTGCTGGTGGTGGGTCCACTGGTCCCTTTACTCTTGAAGCATGTGTCCACCCCTTTTCCTCCATTCGGACCACTATTTCTGTGGATAACAATGCCAAATATGAACCAGTCCACCGGGGCAGAAGCTTCTCTTCTTTCCACGACTTGTTTAGGACCCAGTCACCAGCATTCACAGGATAGATGGGGAAATCCAGAGGAGGGTTCTGTGCCAACAGACCCTTAGCTTTTAAATCTGCAAGAGAACAAGAGACTGCCAGTAAATATTTCCTTAAAAGCACATCATTTCGACCATAGGTAAATCCTCTACCTGTCCCAAATATGGGAGTCCAAATAACATCTCGTAGGGGGATATTCTGATGTCTTGTCATGGCGCTGTTTGAATTCTGAGAAGAGCTATTGGTAGACACTTGGTCCAGGGTAATTTAGTCTCCTCTCTTAGTTTCGTAATTTGCATCTTTAAAGTGGCATTCATTTGCTCCACCCTCCCCGAACTCTGTGGATGCCGTGGTGTATGCAGCTTCCATTCTATCCCTAAAGCTTCACAGACCAGACTGTGGATCTTAGAAGCGAAATGAGTTCCCCGATCTGAATCGATGGATTTGACTATTCCATACTGGGGTATAATTTGTTCCAGAATTATCTTCGCCACGACTTGTGCAGTGACACTAGCGGTGGGGAACGCCTCGACCCATCTCGTGAAGTGGTCCACTATTACCAGCAGAAATTTCCATCACTGGACATTAGGGAGTTCAGTGAAATCCACTTGTATCCTTTGAAATGGCCGGATCGCCAGAGGCTGCCCTCCTCCAGGCATAGTTCTCATAACTTTTCTATTGACCTTCAAACAAATCACCCAGCGAGCCACCGTCTGCTTTGCTCAGGAATACACTCTTCTGCAAGCATAGGTTCGTAAAAATACATCACACAGTGCTTGAGCTCCCCAGTGTAATCATGAGTGTAGCTCCACCAGTAGTTGTCTGGTGATTTCTTTATTCAACAATTGCTTTTCATCTTGGAGCCACCATCTTCCATCGTCCATCTTCTTCACTCCCATCTTTTCCATCTGTTCCTCTTCAGGGAGGGAAAAGATAGGCACCTTCTTCAGCCCTTCTCTGAGAGGTATCAAAGTCATCACGTGCACTGTTCCTGATCGCACCGCCTGTTGGGCCTCTTCATCAGCCATCCGATTTCCTCGGGCTTCTGGTGAGCTTCCCTTCTGTTGCCCTGGCACATAGAAGATAGGAGCAGGAGTAGGTCATTCGACCCTTCGAGCCTGCTCCGCCATTCAACGAGATCATGGCTGATCTTAAAGTTCAGTACCCCGTCCCCGCCTTCTCTCTGTAACCTTTAATACCCTTATACTATAGCAATTCTTCCTGGCTTAAGTAATGCTTCCAGAGTCTTCTCAATTAGTTGTTCGTGGGCTAATTCTTTTCCTCTTGCTGTTATCATCCCCCACTCCTTCCAGATCTTCCCAAACGTGGATACCACTCCAAAAGCATATTTTGAATCCGTATATATGATACCTTCTTGCCCTTCCAACAGTTCCAAGGCTCTCATTAGGGCATACAGTTTCCAGCACTGAGCGGACCAACTCCCGGGTAGACACCCAGCTTCCTCCTCTGTTCCGGTGACCCCATCAATGATAGTATATCCACTATATCTCTTCCCATCCACACAGCTTGACAAGCCATCTATGAACCACTATTGTCCTACCGAGAGGGGCTCCTCTTCTAGTTCATCTCGACTTTTCGTCTGCAGCTCTACCGCCTCACTACGGTCATGTCCTGAGTCCTCTGGTTCTTTGTCTTCCTCCAATGAGTACAAGAACTGTGAAGGATTCAAGTTTTTATCTGTAACAATAGTTAGGTCATCTTTTTCCATCAAGATTGCCTCATACTTCAGAATTCTCGAATCCATCAACCATCTATGGGACTTCTGAGTTAGGATTGTTCTAACTGTGTGGGGAGTGAACACAACCAGACTTCCTTCAAAGGTAAATTTTCGGCTCTCTTCCACCAGTACAGCCGTGCCCGCGACTGCTTGAACGCATTCAGGCCACCCTCATGACACTGGGTCGAACATCTTCGAGAGGAATGCCACAGGTTCCCTTTGTCCTCCACTTTTCTGAGTTAACACTCCCAAGGCCACATTTACGAACAAGTAGAAAGGCTGATTAATAGCAGGCAAAGCCAGGACCGGAGCATTAATCAAATCTTTTTTCAAGCGAGCAAATTCCTGCTGTTCCTCTATACTCCACTCCACCTTTTCTTTCTCACCTCCCAATTTGTCATATAAAAATCGGACTTCCTGTGTGTGTTTATCTATCCACAATCGGTAATACCTGATTAATCCGAGGAACTTCCTTATCTCCTTTTGGTTTTTAGGTAGAGGCAGACCAGTGATGCCAGCAATTCGTTCAAGTCCGATTCTCTTTCTTTCCCGCTAATCAAATGTCCCAAATACTTTACTTCTTGTTCCACACATTGTAACTTGTTCTTGGAAACTCTTAATCCTTTTTCTCCTAAGAAGTTTTGTAACTTAATGGTAGACTCACAAACTTCACCTTCTTCTGTACTCGATATTAACAAGTCGTCTATATATTGTATTAACTGTGCCCCTGAGGGTGCCTGAGTGTTCTTCCAATACCTGCTCTAAGACTTGTCTGAATAGGTTGGGAGATTCTGTAAACCTTTGGGGGAGGACTGTCCATTGATACTGCTGTTTTGAGTGAGGGTCCTCCCACTCAAAGGCAAACAAGTCCCGACTATTCTCATCCAAGGGGCAACTCCAAAAGGCATCTTTCAAATCTAAAACACTGAACCACTCGTGTTCCAGGGAAATTCGATTCAGTATGTTATAAGGGTTTGGGACCACTGTGTGTTGGGTCTGGACAATCTTGTTTCATTCTCGTAGAACCTGGACCAAGCGGAAAGTTTCATCTGCTTTCTGTACAGGGAGGACTGGGGTATTATAGGGGGACATGCAGCTTTCTAGCATTCCATCTCGCAGTAAGTTTTCAATGACCGGCTGAAGGCCCCTTCATCCCTCCACTAAAATAGGATACTGTTTTATCCGCACTGGTTGGAACCCCTCCTTTAGGGTTATTTTAAGTGGGATTATCTGCAGTCCTCCCCTGTTCCCCTCTCCGGCCCAGACACGGTTCTCAATGTCCCGAATATCCTCTTCCTTCAATGGGTACAGCCGCACCATTATGCGTCTGTAGAGCTCGTCGAAAGAACCAAAGACTTGTTGATCCAAACCAAGGCTTTTATTAGCAAAAGACCGGAGCTCTTCACAGGTGGCCGACCAGTCCGGAATGATCCGACCTGGCTAGGGACACAACCCTTTAAGGCCCAAACAATAGGTGTGGCTTAGCTCTCAGCCAATCGCTGTAAGCACAGTCTAGATACAGTAACTATATACACTATGTACATTGGTGATAGATCTGTACTATCACATTCACCCCTTCTTGGAGAATTGACCCTGGAAAAAAAAAAAAAAAACGAGGGAGAGAATGAAAAGGAAGGGGTAGGTCAAGGACTGTAGCGGTCAGGGGGTCTGACCATCCGGCGTGACCGCCGTGGTGCCGGGATTGGGGTCGCTGGAGTGGTGTCGCCAGCGGGCTCATCGGGTGCGACTGCTCCGTCGCTCAATTCCCCAGTCGTTTTGTCGGCAGGGTGGCCCGAGTCATTGGGGTGCTGTTGGTCCTTCTGTTGCGGCACGGGGCCTGGAGCATAAGGAGTTGGGGGGTTTGCTGGGTCTACCGCGTCCTGAGCTAGGTCCCGCACCGAAACAGTGTCCTCCCGCCCGTCTGGGAACTCCACGTATGCGTAATGTGGGTTCGCGTGGAGTAGAGTCACTCGGTCGACCAAGGGGTCGTTCTTTGAGTGCCGGACGTGGCGTCGCAAAAGGACAGGGCCAGGGACGGTGAGCCATGCCGGTACAGTGGTTCCCGATTCGGATTTCCTCGGGAAAAGGAACATCCTTTCGTGGGGGGTGGCATTTGTTGCAGTACATAGGAGGGAGCGGATGGAGTGTAAGGCACTAGTGAGAACCTCCTGCCAGTGAGAGGTGGGGAGACCTTTAGACCGGAGAGCCAGTGTAACCGCTCTCCATATGGTGGCATTCTCCCTCTCGACCTGGCCATTACCGCGTGGGTTATAGCTCGTGGTCCTGCTTGAAGCAATACCACACTCCAGAAGGTACTGTTGCAGCTCTGCACTCATGAATGAGGACCCCCTATCACTGTGGATGGAATTGGGGTACCCGAAGATGGTGAAAATACTGTGAAGGGCCTGTATCACTGAGGTGGCAGTGGTGTCTGGGCAGGCCACAGCGAATGGGAAGCGGGAGTATTCGTCGATGGCCGTAAGGATGTAGGTATTACGGTTGGTCGACGGTAGGGGTCCCTTAAAGTCTACGCTAAGACGCTCGAAGGGGCGGGTGGCTTTGATGACGTGGGAGTTATCCGGACGGAAGAAGTGGGGCTTGCATTCGGCGCACACCGAACAGGCTCGGGTCATGGAGCGGATCTCCTCAACTGTGTAGGGTAAGTTGCGCGCCTTGACAAAGTGAGCAAACCTAGTGACCCCTGGATGACAGAGCGCCTCATGGAGTTTCCGTAGTCTGTCCATCTGTATGCTGGCGCACGTCCCCCTGGAGAGCGCGTCAGGCAGGTCGTTGAGCTTACCAAGCCGGTACAGGATGTCATAGTTAAAGGTGGAGAGTTCGATTCTCCATCTGGCGATTTTGTCGTTTTTTATCTTACCACGCTGGGTGTTGCTGAACATGAAGGAGACCGCGCGTTGATCAGTCAACAGTGTAAAGCGCCTCCCAGCGAGGTAATGTCTCCAACGACGTACCGCTTCAACTATGGCCTGGGCCTCCTTCTCGATCGAGGAGTGTCTACTCTCCGGACCCTGGAGGGTTCTGGAGAAGAAGGCTACAGGCCGACCGGCCTGGTTCAAGGTGGCTGCCAGGGCGAAGTCGGATGCATCGCTCTCGACTTGAAACGGGACAGACTCATCGATCGCGTGCAGCGTCGCAGCAGCGATGTCAGATTTGATTCGATCGAAAGCCGCTGTGGCTTCGGTCGAGAGGGGAAAAGAGGTGGTCTTGATAAGAGGACGTGCCTTGTCGGCGTAGTTTGGAACCCATTGGGCATAATACGAGAAAAGGCCCAGGCAGCGTTTGAGAGCTTTCTGGGTATGTGGGGGGGGTAAGTCCATTAAGGGACGCATGCGGTCAGGATCTGGCATGACTATCCCGTTTTCCACCACACAACCTAGAATAGCGAGTCGTGTGGTCCGGAAAACACACTTGTCCAAATTGTAAGTCAGGTTTAGCTGACGGGCAGTTTGAAGAAATTTGTCTAGGTTGGCGTCATGGTCCTGCATGTCGTGGCCGCAGATGGTGATATTGTCCAGATACGGGAAGGTAGCGGTTAGCGTGTTCTGGTCCACCATCCTGTCCATTTCCCGCTGGAAGACCGCGACACCATTTGTGACCCCGAATGGTACCCTGAGAAATTGATATAGCCGCCCATTCGCTTCAAAGGCCGTGAATGGTCGGTCCTCGCAGCGGATCGGGAGCTGGTGGTAGGCCGAACGTAGGTCAATAGTGGAGAAAATGCGGTACTGGGCGATCTGGTTCACCACATCCGTGATGCGTGGCAGGGGGTACGCATCCAGGAGTGTGAAGCGGTTAATGGTCTGGCTATAGTCGACCACCATCCGTAGTTTTTCCCCATTCTTGACAACCACCACCTGGGCTCTCCAGGGGCTTGAACTGGGTTCGATGATGCCCTCATCCAGCAATCTACGCACCTCACTCCTAATGAATTGCCTGTTCTCGTAACTATATTGCCGACTTTTGGTGGCCACAGGCTTCCAGCCAGGGGTGAGGTTTGCGAAGAATGCTGGCGGGGCAATCCAGAGTGTGGAAAGGCCGCAGGATTGGCCCCGGGGCACGGGGGCGGGTTGCTCGGGTGCTTTGGGAGTGGGGCGATGGCAGACCGAGAGGGGGGCGTGGGGTCCCCCAAAGTGTAGGGACACCGTTTGGAACTGACACTGGAAGTCTAATCCCAGCAACACTGGGGCGCACAATTGGGGAAGGATGAATAATTTAAAGTGGGTGACCGTCACGCCCTGTACTTCCAGCGTGGCGATGCAATACCCCTTTATCCCAGTCGAGTGCGACCTCGTCGCTAATGAGATCCTCTGGGTAGTGGGGATAATGTCAAGTCCCCAACGGAGGGCCAGATCTGGCTGGATAAAACTGTCAGTTGACCCAGAGTCAAATAAGCAATTGGTGTAGTGTCCATGCACTTTAATCAGTTCCATTGCTCTGGTGAGGGGATGAGAGCATTGCTGGTTTAATGTTATTGAAGCAGTTGACAGGCGAGTTTTGCGCAATGACGTCACGCAACGGGATGACGTCACGCAACGGGATGACGTAGTCAACGCTCGAGGAGCAGGTTGGAGAACCTCCCGGAAGTGCTGTTGTGGCGGGTGAATGGTAAGTAGTGGGGTTTGTAGTTGCTCGCGATCGGCGGTCGGGCCCTGGCGGTCGTCAGCGATGAATGCTAGGGTGAGCACCTGGTTGGCCGCGGGGGTGGCTGCGGCGGCGGTAGCGTCGGCCCCGGGGGTGTCTGTGGCGGCGGCAGCTGCGGCGGTAGCGTCGGCCCCGGGGGTGTCCGTGGCGGCGGCAGCAGCGGCTGTAGCGTCGGCCCCGGAGGTGTCCGTGGCGGCGGCAGCAGCGGCGGTAGCGTCGGCCCCGGGGGTGGCTGTGGCGGCGGCAGCAGCGGCGGTAGCGTCGGCCCCGGGGGTGTCCGTGGCGGCGGCAGCAGCGGCGGTAGCGTCGGCCCCGGGGGTGGCTGTGGCGGCGGCAGCAGCGGCGGTAGCGTCGGCCCCGGGGGTGTCCGTGGCGGCGGCAGCAGCGGCGGTAGCGTCGGCTCCGGGGGTGTCCGTGGCGGCGGCAGCAGCGGAGGTAGTGTCAAGTGTTCCGCACGGGGGCGAGAGGCAGGCCATCACCATGGTTGCGACGGTGGGTTGCCCCTTCCGGGTTCGGCGTCTCCGTGACGTCAGGCGTTGCCGTGCAGGGGAGCCCTCGCTCTCATTGGACGAGAGCTCTGGGGAAGAAGAGTTTGAATGGGATAGTGGCGGTTGAGCTTCACACGAGGCACTGTGTTTGCTGGCGGCCATTTTAGACCTACAGACTGCAGCAAAGTGGCCCTTTTTAAGGCACTTCTGGCACCTGGCTTTTCTTGCTGGGCACTGGGATCTGCTGTGCTTGTCCCTCCCGCAGAAATAACATTTCGGGTTCGCACGGGGCAGGGTAGCAGCAGCCGACAGGCCGTCAGGGGTAGGGTAGAAGGGCACTCTACTCACATCAGAACGAGGGGTCCAGTCCCTAGAGAGCTCGGAGGACTTTAAGGCTGCATCCTCCATTGTGATCGCAATCCGGGCCACGTCCTCTAGTTTTTCTACCCCTTGTTCGAGCAAACGCAGCCTCACTTCGTTCGATCGGAGCCCAGCCACATAGGCATCCCGGACGAGGTCGCTAGTGATCTCGGCAGCAGTTTTGTCCACACAGTTACAGTCCTTGCCCAATGCCTTTAATACTTGTAAATATGCCCTGCTGGACTCGCTGGGCTGTTGCTTCCTCGACGCAAGCTTGAGCCGGGCATGAACTCTGTTCACCGGTTGATCATACAGTTCCTTCAGTACCTTTATGGCTGCGGTGTAAGTGGTCTCATCCTGGATGTTCTCGTAGACTCTCAAGGACACCATAGATAGCAATGCTGTTAGACGCTGGTTATCCTCCTCCACCCGAATGAATCTCAGGAAGTTTTCAAAGTTCAGCAGCCAGAACTTAAAGGCTTTGAAGGCTGTAGCTGACTGTGGGTCGATATCAAGTTTTTCTGGCCGAGTTAAACGCTCCATCCCTTTCAAAAAAAATTCTTTTTGCTAATAAAATTGTAGAGCTCGTCGAAAGAACCAAAGACTTGTTGATCCAAACCAAGGCTTTTATTAGCAAAAGACCCGAGCTCTTCACAGGTGGCCGACCAGTCCGGAATGATCCGACCTGGCTAGGGACACAACCCTTTAAGGCCCAAACAATAGGTGTGGCTTAGCTCTCAGCCAATCGCTGTAAGCACAGTCTAGATACAGTAACTATATACACTATGTACATTGGTGATAGATCTGTACTATCACAGCGTCCTCCCACTGGAGCGGTTCCGACTCCCAGTCTAAGCTGCAAGTCTCGTCCCATCAAATTCACGCCAGCCTGGGGAACCAGAATCAGATCCTCAACCGCTTCTCGGTTCTGGTACTTCACGCATACCCCCTTGATCAGGGGGGTCTCCATGACTTTCCCCCTACTCCCAATATTCTAATATTTTTTTCCCCACCAACATGTCTCATGGGGGTTAAATCACAAATCTTTCCGCTCCCGAGTCTACCATAAATACTATTTCTTCTTCCTGGGGTCCTAATTTTAGGTTTACCAGGGGTTACTGTTGATATCTGATTGACCCCAAAGAGGGGAACCCCTGACACCCCTAGTCCTCATTTTCCATCAGAGTGTAGGATCGAGTCTCTCTCTTCCATTTTGGGCAGTCTCATCTCAGGTGCCCTTCTTCATCACTCACAATAGTAACATCTCAGGGGACCTGTCCTCCAGACTCCCCCTCTTTCTTGCCCTCTTCTGCCTCCTCTTGTCATACCTCCCACCCCCCCTCCCCACTTCTCGGGGCTGTCTGCCTCTCACATTCCCACTTTCTCTCCACAACTTGCTCCACTGCTTGCACCATCATTTTCACCTTTCCCTTCTGTTTCTCATCATTCCTCTGGACATACACCTCCTGGGCCTCTTTCAACAACTGATCCAGAGACTTCTCATTCCAATCCTCCATCTTTTTTAATTTCTTTTTAATATTGGGCCAGGATTTTGTCACAAAGTTTGCTCGAAGGAGCTGCTGTCCTGCCTCCGAGTCTGGATTCACACCAGAATATTGTTGCATGTTTTTCCATAACTTTTGCAGGAAGGCTGAGAGTGCTTCCTCCTTTTCCTGACAATTTTCAAAGACTCGCTCGAAATTTTGACTCTTTGGCACTGATTCTCTTATCCCTTTTATTATCAGATCTCACAAATCCCGCATGTTCTTCCTCTCCTCTTCCTGTTGCTTGTCCCAGTTTGGCTGAATGATGGGAAATTTAGCCTCTGCCACAGCTCCCTGTTGGTCTCCAGGGGGATGCTCTCTTTCCGGATGCTCTCTTTCCCAAATCCTCATTCCTGCCTGCCATATCATTTACCTTTCTTCCGCAGTGAATAAGGACCCCAATATCGACTGCATTTTACCCCAGGTGTAAATATTAGGTCCCAGGATCTAATTGTTCGGCCAAGCCTAGAGGGTCCTCCAAGAGACTTTTCATCTCTTTCTTGAAATTTCTTACTTCCGTACTGGTGAGTGGAATGTTGACAAATCCCAACATCGCTTCTCCTATCGGAACCTCCCTCAGAGGGAACATTTGTAAGTTGGCTTGGACTCTTTGTTCCTTTCTTTCCAATGGAAATGATTTTATATCATCCTGTAATATCTCCACCTCACCCCTTCTCTTTTTCTCAAGTTTTTCCTGTCTGTCCGAGCTCCTCTGTCCTGCCTCCTCCAGCTCCAGGGCACAGGCCTCCACCCTTCTATCGGACTCTCTCACTTGTTGGTGATCATCGGGAGGGACTTCGCCATCAGCTTGGTGATTCTCCCCTCCCCTCTGACTGTAATACAGTAGAGGCAGGTACTTCAAAGGATCCCAAGGGGGTGTAACTACCTCTTTGTTTTTCATGGTGACCTTAAACAACTAAGTTACTTGGATACAACATGCTGCATAATCTGACTCTTCCTGATCAAAAGGGGTTCTTGTATTACACACATATTTAATCTTCATCTGACCCCAGTTGTGGCCACCAAACTGAGGAGCCCAGAATCGGACTCTATGGCCATTTGTAATAACAAAACTTTATCATAGTTTCCTTAGTTCTCCCCTGGGTCCTTCCCCGATCCCAGTTACCTACATCATCCCCAATGGACTATCTGGTGGAATGTCAGCCCCGGGACCCCCACTCTGGGGTCTCTTCTTCTCTCGGGACTCATCAGTCATGGTACACTGATTACCCATTTTTCTCCCTGTCAAATCACACACTCCTGACAGACTCTCCCGGTTGCCCGAGTAATACTTAATAGTCAATTTTCTTACCTGGGACTGGTGCATGAGAGCTCCCCGACCGAACCACTCCTCCTATCAGAGTTCAACTTTGTTTTGTTCCACTCCTCCTACCAGAGTTCCCCTTCGTCCTGTTCTCCAAAGTCTCCTGTCCGGATATCACTCGCTCAAACCGCTGACAGCAAGCAAGAAAATCAGAGCTCACTGAAATCAGTGGGGTGCACCTTCTCGTTCTTCAATAACCAGTCACCAAGCGGTGGGAGTTGCGATCCCGGATGAGCCCCCAAGCTTGAGAAATATAAAGTGTTCACAATCACTACTCAGGAGACAAAATCTTGGAGAACAGGTTCAGCTTTATTTTGGGTCTGTAGAGCTGGGTGTCTCTCAGTCCAAAGACACCCCGGAGGTCCAGATTCATCACTCTTTTGTACAGTCCCGCACTCAATATCACCACACCTTAATTTAGTCTCTTCCAATTGGAATTTCAATACCTTACAACCTTCCCCTTTTCCCTTCCATCCCTGCAGATACCACACAGTTCCTCCCTCATCATACATCGCATGTTATGTTAATTAGGCCGTCCCATCCTTAGGGGTGTCTAAGTTAATATTCATGCCTTTATTAAGCAAGCGCAATGGTGACTATGGGGTACCCTAGGTCACTGTACCAGTCTGAACCAGATTCCTTCATCCTTGAAGCTTCTGATAAGAAAGTGGCCCATGAGTTAGTGCTGTCTATTTTCAAGCTCTAATTTCTCATTCTATCACCTTTCACAGAATGGTGCTCGTTTAATCATCTTCAGCCATTTTTTACAAATATGTCAGTAGCAAATGGAAAGTGAAGGATAGAATTGGTCCACTAGAGAATCAGAGCAGATGAATGTGTGCAGAGCCAAATGAGATGGGGGAGATATTGAACGAGTTCTTCTCTTCGGTATTCACGAGTGAAAAAGATATGGAATCGTTTATGATAAGAGAAGCAAAAGGGATGATTATGGAAAATGTAGGGATTAGGAAAGAAGGGGTGTTGGAACCTTTAAGGCAGATGAAGGTGGATAATTCTCTGGGTTCCAACGGGATTTTCCCCAGGACCTTGAGGGAAGTCAGGGAGTAGTAGTAATAAAATTGTGCAGAAGGAAATTTGGATGGGATGAAACTAGAGCAGATTCCATCACACAAAATTGGATTGAGAGTCTTAAAATGTTAGGAAGTTTTGAAGTCGACAGATGTTTTAAACCTATAGACTTTTGAATTGCCACATTTGCTCATTTTTGCCATTTTGCTGATAAAAGCAAAGGTTTTTAAGGCATTGTCAGTTATTTGGTACTGCAAAATAACCAAGAGCGAGTACATTGTGGATTTGTATTTTTAATTGTTTGACTATGAGAGCAGTTTATATTGAAGTCATCATGATACAGACTCTTATCAATGTTCTTCGACGTTTTATCACCAGATGTGGTCAAGTGAAGGAGTTATCCTCTGATAATGGATTTAATTTTACAGGAGCTCAATTAAAATTACAAAAGGCAATTCAAAATTGAAATCAACATCAAATTCATGATTCATTACTTCTAAAGGAAATTAGTTGGATACTTAACCCACCTACGGGATCACATCATGGTGGTGTGTGGGAAAGAGTGATTTGATCAATCAAGAAAATTCTTAGTTCTGTTTTGTGTGACAGTTATATAGAAATATTTTGGGGAGATAAATTGGGAAAAGTTAGAGTAGGTCACATGCAAACACCTTCAAACGGATCTTATTTGAAATACTGGAGAATTCATATTATGAATGACTTTACAGAAACTGTGAAGAATGCCTATGGAGACTTCACAAGTAGGTGTTAATTGAGTTGAATGAATTGAGTTGAATGAATTGAGTTGAATGAATTGAGTTGAATGAATTGAGTTGAATGAATGCTCTTTAAAGCAACAGCAAGAGACATACTGTCTCCTGATGCATTTTTGCAAGGTTTTTGACAAGAAAGCTCAGAAGTCACTGATGGGTTCTTGTTTACCTAAAAACAACAGATGAACCAGAAGGCTGCCTCCTATTGTTTGATGGAGAAGGTCAGGTATTTTTGCAAGCACAGGAAGTCAGTCAAGCAAGTTGTCTCTGACAGTGTGGGTCAGAGAGAGAGCGAGAGCGAGAGCGAAACAAGTTGTCTCAGCCAGTGTGGGTGAGACAGAGAAGCTACTGAAACTGAAGCAGAATCTTTTGGAACTGAAACGGAAACTCCAGAGTGGCGGATGGCTGGAAGTACTGGCTGTCTGGTGTTTCTCTTGGAATATGTGGAACAGAAAGGAACTCCGTGATAACCTGAAAGAAAGAGATTATCATCTGGAGATCCCTGATGGGGCGAGTTATGTCAGCAAGACACTGAGGTGACTGAGGGAAGTACCTCAGTTGTGGATGTTGTTAGGTCTGCTTTGTTCATGAATGAGTGAGACAAACACCAGGCTGAGTCGAAATCAGGGTTCTTTGTTCTTTATTACCGGATTGTAACACTTGCGACTAAACATGTTAGTCGGAGAATGCATTCTGCCGTTATCAGCAAAATGGTGATTTTTTATACCCTTGGATATGTGCTTAGAACATCATCATATCATTACTTGTCCAATGACTAAAACTGTTGCTATCCTTTCCCTGCTAGCTTCCTGCCTCTCAATCCATCAATGTCTCTCTTATCTTGTAAGTACAAGGATGCATTTACATCTTGTTACAGCCCTGTACATTCCCATCTCATGATGTTTTACCTAACAGGAGTACAAGGACACCTCCCCTTCTTGTTACTGCCCTGTACAGGGTAACTCCCTACACATTCCCATCTCATGATGTTTTACCTTACAATGTCCTGGAACAACACATCTCTCTCTACAAAACTTATAAGAACCTTCCTGAGCGGTAACCATTTGTTTTTCAAGCACCAAAGCCTGGTGAACTTTATACATATTAAATTCTGTGCACAATATAAGAATTGCCTGCAACCAGTGAACTTGGAAGAATGAGAAGTGAGATTGAACTGTGAACCAAATAACTTTTCTAAAAATACACACACATTACATACACGTGCACTTAGAATTAGAAGGGGGTTATGTTAGGTTAAGTAAGTTAAAATTAGAGATAAGTTAAAGTTTGATTCTGTTTTCATGTTTAAAGATAATTAAAAACTTTTGTTTAAGTAACCATTTGTCTTGGTTTTGTGCTCCTTTGGGCTCATAACATTTTAATAATCAAATACTGAATGATGACAATCTTCAGAGAGTATTGTGTGAGATTGAAGCTATTTTAAATAGTTATCCAATAACTAAAATTTCAATCGATTCAAATTATATCGAGGCACTTACACTGAATCACCTCTTACTTCTTAAATCTAAACCTTTAATGCTTTCAGGTCAATTTCAGAAAGAAGATATTTATGCAAAATGAAGATGGAGACAAGTGCAGTTTATTGCTGGTTTATTTTCGAAAAGATGGATTAAAGAATATCTTCCGTTGTTACAAGAAAGACAGAAATGGTCTAAAGCAAAACCCAATTTTGTATGCAGAGAAATTGTAATTATCCTGTTGATTCTGTACCAAGAAATTATTAGTTACTGGGGAGAATCGTGGAAACAATTCCGGACAAGAAAGGTTTCATTCGGCAAGTGTGGATTAAAACCAAGACTAATTACTTAAATTGATCTATTACTAAAATCTGTCTTTTCCAAGAAGCAGAAAATTTTGATTTCTAATTTTATCCTAAGCATATTTACTTTTGTATCTGTGATGGTAACTATTATGTTTTAGTCATTAATATCTATTATAATAATTAGGGGCCAGAATCTAAAGGTTAAAAACCTTGTGTTTGTGATTTGTGGTTATTTTATGCCTGTCCCTTTAAGTATAAGTATTATTTGTAGTGTGACCATAGATACTATGGCATCATATTTTGTAATATCCCAGCTAACGGACAGTTTGTATTGTGACAGAGTATATAGAGGTGTTTGGGAGATAAATTGGGAAAAGTTTATTAGAGAAGGTCACACACAAACACTTTAACATACAGAACTTTTGCAGGAGCTTTTGCAAGAGACTTATGATGGACTGTTATTTGCAAATGGCAACAATGTAGCAACATGCCATGGCAGCTTTGTCTGGAAAACAGTTTGCTGTCTGGAAGAGCATGTGATCTTTGCAGGCAGAGGCGAGAACAGCTTTGCTCTCAGGGTGGGAGGGAGTGAGAGAGAGGAGAGACAGAGACTTCGGCACTAAAGCCTGGTGAACTTTATTAATGTTAACTTCTGTGCACAGTATAAGAATTGCCTGCAACCAGTGAGATTGGACTGTGAACCAAAGAACTTTGCTGAACTTATATACACATTACACACATGTGCACTTAGAATTAGAGGGGGGGTTAAATAACCACTTGTCTTGGTGCCTATTTATTGCTGTTGGGTTTTGGGGTCCTCTGGGCTCGTAACATTTTCTCATTCTTCGAAGATAAGTGAGCTCAAGATACTTTTCTTTGAATTTATCTTATCTCATTTTAATAATTTCTTAACTTATATTGTATGTAGATATGTTTTATAGGAGATAAATTGTGGCAGGTTTTTTTTAGTTTTTAGTTTAGGTCATGTTATGTTGTCTATATGGACTTCAGTAAGGCCTTCGATAAGGTACCACATGGAAGGTTAGTTAGGAAGGTGCAGTCTTTAGGTATAAATTTTGAGATAGTCAAATGGATTGAACATTGGCTGAAAGGGAGAGGCCAGAGAGTGGTAGTGGAAAATTGTCTGTCAGGTTGAAGGCTGGTGACCAGTGGTGTGCCTCAAGGATCTGTATTGGGCCCATTGTTGTTCGTTATATACATTAATGATCGAGATGATGGGATGTTAAATTGGATTAGTAAATATGCAGACGATACTAAGATAGATAGAATAGTGGATAATGAAGAAGGTTTTCAAGGATTGCAGAGGGATTTGGGCTGCTTAGAAAAGTGGGCTGAAATATGGCAGATGGAATTTAATGCTGATAAGTGTGAGGTGCTTCATTTTGGTAAGAAGAATCAGAACAGGACATACGTAGTAAATGGGAGACCATTGAGGAATACAGAAGAGCAGAAAGATTTAGGAGTGACGGTACATCGTTCCCTGAAGGTAGAAACTCACGTGAATAGGGTGGTGAAGAAGGCTTTTAGTATGCTGGCCTTTATCAATCGTTGCATGGAATATAGGAGTTGGGAAGTGACGTTGAGATTGTATAAGGCGTTGGTGCGGCCTAATTTGGAGTTCTGTGTGCAGTTCTGGTCGCCTAATTATAGGAAGGATATAAACAGAGTGGAGAGAGTGCAGAGAAGGTTTACCAGAATGTTACCTGGGTTTAAGCATCTAGAGTATAGGGAGAGATTGGGCAGATTAGGTCTTTATTCTTTGGAGCATAGAAGGTTGAGAGGGGATTTGATAGAGGTATTTAAGGGGCAGAGGTTTAGAGGTAACATGAGGGGGAACTTCTTTACTCAGAGAGTGGTAGCCGTGTGGAATGATCTTCCGGGAGAAATAGTGGCGGCGGAGTCAATTGTATTATTTAAGAAAAGGTTGGACAGGTGTATGGATGAGAAGAAGATGGAGGGTTATGGGCATTGTGCAGGGAGGTGGGACTAGAAAGGGGTGTTTGGTTCGGTGCGGACTAGAAGGGCCTAATGGCCTGTTTCCGTGCTGTAAATTGTTATATATATTATATGTTAAGATTATGAAAGGGATAGACAGAGTGGATGTGGATAGACTATTTCCGTTAAGAGTAGGAGAGATTGAAACAAGAGGACATGAGTTAAGAGTTAAGGGGCAGAGGTTTAGAGGGGAACTTCTTTACTCAGAGAGTGGTAGCGGTGTGGAACAAGCTTCCGGGAGAAATAGTGGCGGCAGAGACAATTTTATTATTTAAGAAAAAGCTGGACAGGTATATGGATAAGAAGAAGGTGGAGGGTTATGGTCATTGTGCAGGGAGGTGGGACTAGAGAGGAGTGTTTGGTTTGGTGTGGACTAGAAGGGCCTAATGGCCTGTTTCCGTGCTGTAATTGTTATGTTATATGTTATGTTATGTCACATACAGATACAAACACTTCAAAACAGATCTCATTTAAAATGCTGGACCTCTGCTCAGGCCAGACAGTTCAGACCTCGGGTGCCTTTGCAAAAACTTTGAAAGATGCCTATAAGGACTTCACAAGTAGGTGATAATTGGACATGGTGTGGAGTAATGGATTATTGTTTTGGAAAGCATCAGATGAACAAACTCAGAAGATTAGGTCCAGAGCCACAGTCTGTCTGAGTGCAGTTGGCTGTTCTAAGAGGGTTTTCTCTGAGAAATAGAGAGAGAGAATTAAGATACAGTTTGGCAGCAGCAGGTGGGACTGGAACAGGACAAGCTGGGCAGCTTGTGGAAAAAACCATTTTGAAGACAGGTTGTGAGTCTTTAGTTCATCCTGATCAAAGCCTTTGTAGCCCATGCAAGAGGAGAGGACTGGCTGTATAATGTTTCACTTGATATAAGGGGAACTAAAACGAACTCTCTGGTGACCTGAAATAAAGAGGTTATCATCTGGAAACCCCTGAAGGGGCAAGTTTCTTCAGCAAGACACTGAAGTGGCTGATCAGAAGGGATCAGTTATGGGTGTCCTGGAACAAGAAATCTCTCTTTGAAAACCAACAAGAACCTTGCTGAGTGGTAACCATTTATCTTTCAAGCACCAGAGCCTGGTGAAGATTCCTAAATGTTAAATTCTGTGCACAGTATAAGAATTGCCTGATAGCAGTGAACTTGGAGGAGTGAGAAGTGAGATTGGACTGTGAATTAATAAATTTTTTAAAACTTATATACACATTACATACATGTGTGCTTAAAATTAGAAGGGGGTTACATTAAATTAAGTTAATAGTAATAAGTTAAAGTTTGATCCTATTTTCATGTTTAAAGATAATTAAAAGCAACTTTTGTTTAAGCAACCATTTGTCTTGGTGAATTTCTATTGCTACTGGGTTTTGGGGTCTCTGGACTCATAACATTTGGGGACGTCTTTTTGGATTTAAAATTGGAGTTTTATGATCTTACACTTTTGAAGTTTTTGTAATTTATTAGTTAATTGGCTTTTCCAAACGAATTGAAAGCTTGTGTGTGGAAAAACAGGAGCAATGGATGTCAGTACATTTTTGTCACAACCATCACCTGCAAAGCAAGAGAAAAGAGAAACTGATGGTTATTTCTAAGGCATTAAATCTGAACGAAGTTAAGCACTGGATGAGGAAAATACAAATACAGAGGATTATAGTGAAATATTATATAGGTGAGGGAAAATTTGTTGATAAAGACTTAGAAAATTTTCCGGAGGATAGATCTGATGAGTTGCAATTGGAATTAGAGAAATTGAGGGTGGAAGAAGAAAGATAAAAATGGAGAGTGGAAGAGGAAAGAGAGAGATGGAGGGTGTTGGAACTTTGAGTTGCAGAAACAACAAAATGAGGCAAAGGAATCAGAAAAACGGAGACAATATGAGGCAGACAAAGTTGAAAAACTAAGACAATATGAGTTGGACGAAGCTGAAAAATGGAGGGAGGAGGATGAAAGAAAGAAAATATGATGGAACATTGAAAAGGACAGACAGTTTCAATTAGAGAAGTTAAAAACTGAGATGGAGGGAGGTAAGACAATTGAGGCTGTAACTCCTGGAGAGAGGTTTTTGGCTAGTAGAGGGGTAAATCTAGTGCCTCCTTTTGATGAGGGAGATATAGATCCATATTTTCAGCATTTTGAAAACGTTGCTGAGAGTTCAAAATGGCCAAAAGAAAAATGGCCTCTTATGCTCCAAAATGTATTAAAGGGAAAAGCACAAATTGCATATTCCTGTTTGACTGCAGCGCAAGTGGCAAATTCTGATACTGTTAAACAAGCAGTATTGAAAGCTTATGAGTTGGTTCCGGAAGTGTACAGACAAAAATTTAGGAGTTTGGTGAAAACATGGAACCAATCTTATATGGATTTTACTCACCACAGTGCCCCGCCCCAAAAGGAATAAATAATGATTACAATTGTTATTGAGGAAATAAAAAGGTGTGTTCCCAATGAGATTAAATTATACTTGGATGAGAAAGACGTGGGGACATGGCAACGAAAAGCAAGGTTAGCGAATGAATATGCCCTGATTCACAAAAAACACATTTCAGTAAATTAAGCCTTTTCAGAGGATTAATGTGGAGCAGACGAGTAAACCTGAGATTAAATCTGGGGAGAATGTTAAAAACAATGAAGGTCAGGTGGGAAAGAACAGAACTGCTGCATTTGTATGTCATTTTTGTAAGAAACCTGGTCATGTTCTTGCAAATAGTTTAGTGCTGAAAAAGAGACGAGAAAAGGAGGTTTTGCCAGAAGCATGTATTTAGACAGTTGAATTTAATGAGAACAGATGTTCCAAACCTGGTAAGGAGGTCATGGTGTTTTGAAACCTTTTGTGTGAGAGGGCTTAGTTTCAGTAAAGGATGGAAATACTGGGGCTGCTCAGTCACTGTTGTTGGAGAATGTTTTAACTCTTGATCAAAAGACAGACACAGGGGAAATGACTGATTTGTGGTGTTGGAAGTGTGAGGGATACTGGAATGTTAGGAGTCCAGAGATACTGGAAGCAGGTGCCAATTAAGAATAAAGTATTATGGATTAACTTAAGGTGAAGGGATACTGGAATGTTAGGAGTCAAGCAAGTGCCAATTAAGAATAAAGTATTATGGGTTAACTTAAGGTGAAGGGATACTGGAATGTTAGGAGTCAAGCAAGTGCTCATTAGAGATGAAGTATTATGGGTTAAATCAGGGTGAAGGGATGCTGGAATGAGAGGAAGGGTTGTAAAAGTGTAATAAACTAAGGATCTTCAAAACGGGATAACAAGTAGATAGCTTTAGCAAGTCTTCGGGATTCATTAATGAGTGAAGAACAAAGACATGATACTTCTCTGGCTAACAAGTTTGCAGGAAGGCACATAAACTGATAAGAAGTTAGAATCCACATGGGCAGAATTACCTAATGCTAAACCAATCCAGGAGGCAGAAGAATGTTGGGGGGAAGGTATCTCTGTACTGAAATGAAATGTATTAAAGTTGGGTCAGCCCCGGTATCTGTGAGTATTCCCAGGGTAAGGGGAAGCACCCAACTTTGCATTGTTGTATAATAAATGTTCTTTGTTCTCAATTTTTGTCTCGAGCAATTTCTGTGAAGGTACTTCTGTTTCTCACAGAAGAGATGTAGAGTCAATATCTCTGCACAAAATCGTTTTGAATTCAGAATTAGTTAAAAGACCGGTTGTAGTGGGAGTTATTTCAAAGTTGCCCATGCAAGGAATCTCATTCTTACCAGGGAATGATTTGGCAGAGGATAAATTGGGTCAGTTTTGAGATTAACAAATTGGCCTAGTAAGGATGTGGTTGAAGAGGATTGTGAGATATATCCTGCATGTTCTGTAAAAAGGTCTTTGTTGAGGAAAATGATGAGAGCAGAGGAAGATCCAGTTGATAGAGACTTGCCCAGTACTTTTGAAATAGTCCAGAAGGAGCAGGTTAAATTTGAGTCAGGATTTGTCTTTGTCAAGGAAAGAGTTAATTGAGCCACAAAAGACAGACTCTGATCTTCTTGGTTTAAGAGAGAAATCTGTGAATGAGGAAGAGATTAAGAAAATGCCCTGTGGATATTACTGGAACGGTGAATTGTTGATGAGGAAATGGAGTCCTGCAAATGAAGAGTGGGGGCTGTGGGGGGAGGGGAGGGGTGATTCATCAGGTGGTCATTCCTAGAATTTACCAAATGAAAGTTAAAATTTAGCCAATAGTACACCTTTGGGTGGTCATCTTGGTGTAAAGAAAATCCATGATTTTACTTGTATTCTGTTACCTTAAACAGATGGAGAGGGGTGCGAGTCAGCACATAAGGAGGTCTGGGGGTGCCACTACCAGTCTTGACCCTAAGGGAAGCGGCATTAGCCTGGGTCCTGACGGTAGGTCCGACCCCGCAGAGTTAGGCCCGACATGAAGAGTTCTGGTGGCAGATCTGGCTGCAGAATGGACGAAGTGGCTTCAAGCAGCGTCGGGTGGCTGCAAGCAGGAGCTGCAGTGCAGGGTCCAGCGTTAGATCTTCTGAAGAAGATGGCAGCTGCAACAGTGACAGTGAGGAGATTGGGACCTGGGGGGGTGGGGGTTGGGTACCAATGACCCTGTTGTGGAGAGCAGCCTATTCCTGGCCATGAATAAAAGGGCTGAGATTATGGGTACAAAATTGGATAAGGTACAGGGGGCCCTCACAGAATTAATGGGAAAGGGATCAGAAGTGGAGGAGAGAGTGGGGGTAACGGGGGACACTATTAATAGCATGGAGAGGAAAATTGACTTTTTAATGAAAGAAAGGGATCCCTTTCCCTGGAAAATTTCAGTGGGAGAAACAGCATCAAAAGAGTGGGGTTGAAGGAGGGGGCAAGGGTCAGAACCCCACAAGTTTTGTTCAAGCATGGATCCCCAAGGTGCTGGGCAGAGGTGTGCTGGGAGAGAGTGTGGAGGTAAAAAGGGCACACAGGCCCCTTCTCCCAAAGCCAGGCCACGCTCAGTCTTAGTCAAATTATTATGATACCAGGACAGGGAGGAGATACTGAGGGCAGCAGCAATGGGGCAAAGCAGAGAGGGGGTCCCATGGAGATAGACAGGAACAAGATCTTTTTCAACCCCGATATCAGTCTGGTGCTCTTAAATGCGAGGAAGGCACTGGAGCCAGCGAAAAGGGCAATTAAATAGAAGGCCCTTGTGTGCGTTATGAGGTAACCGGCCATTCAGAAAGTGGTTTTGCCGAGGGGGGGGGGGGGAGAGGAAATTCATCACAGATCCAAAGAGAGCACGGCAAATGGCAGAGGATGTACCCACCACACCTGTGGGTAAAAAGGAGAGCCCAAACCAAAAAGACAACTAATCCACAGAAATATCCAGACTCACTGTGAATTGAAAGATAGTTGGGTGTTTAAATGAAAAGATGGCATGAGAAAAGAGGACAATGGAAGTAAACATTATAACCGTCATTTTTTTTGCTTGGGAGTTGGAGGGACGAGATGAAAGGTGCAAACTGCACAACCTATTGTTGGGGGGGTGGCGGCAGATGGAAGATTGTCACTTACTGGGGGGAGGGGTGGATATGGTATGAAGAAGGGGCAGTTGTGGAAGGGTAATCGGGGATTGAATTGAATGAGTAAATGTTTATCTTTACTTTTTGGTCAGTTCCCTTAGATTTTACTTTCGTCCTTGTCCTTTACTAGTGAAGTGTGGTGAGTGAATGGGTGTGTGCTGTTTCTCTCTCTTTTCCAGGGCTTGTCGCGGCTCGGATGGAGCAGAGCAAAGGGCGGATGGTAAGAGATTTCTGGTGGGTGGCGGGTGGTGGCGGGGGGGGGGGGGAAGCATTTAGGGGAGGAACCCAGGGGTAATGGCTAAGAATGTAAAGTTTGCTTCTTTTAATGTCAATAGCTTAAACAGTCAAGTGGAAAAGGGTCTTGGCACACATTAAAAAATGGGGATAGATCTGGCCTTCCTTCAAGAGTCGCATTTAACTGAGCGAGAACATCAAAAACTAAAAAAAGGGGATGGGTGGGTCCTCATTCAGCTCAAAGGCAAGGGGAGTGGCAATTCTAGTGAGGAAGAGTGTTCCAGTGCAGGAGCAGAAGGTGATTACAGAAAAACGAGAAGATTTATTATGGTGCACTGTCAGATACATTCAGAGTCCTGGACCCGAGTGAATGTCTATGGCCCCAACTATGATGATGAAATATTTGTACAGGACATTTCCCTACAATTGGCAGAGGAGAACGAAAATATTCTAATGGGGGTGACTTTAATCTATGTCTGGATCCTTGCTGGATAAATCCACAAAATGAATAACTAGGACCAGTGTGGCGAAACCCACCACTGACTGTATGAGGGAGCTGAATTTGATAGATACGTGGCAGAAAAAGCATCCAAGAGAGAAGGATTACTTGTTTTACTCTCGAATAGATTTTTTTTCTGTTTTCAGCCTATTTGGAGGGTAGGATTGTGGAAGCTGAGTATAGGGCAAGGTTCCTCTCAGACCATTCCCCCTTGGTTTTGACTATAGATCTGTCAGATAAGCAAGGCACAGCTTACAGGTGGTGTCTTAATTCTTGGCTGTTGAAAAAGCCAGAGTTTTGTAGTTTTATAAGAACTCAAATAGCCCTGTTTCTGTGAGGACAACTGCCCCTCTGCTCCAGATAAATTTCTTCTGTGGGACACCATCAAGGTATACTTGATGGGCCAGATAATTGGGTTCACAAAGACAGTCAAGAAACATACGAGGGAGGTGGAGGAATTGGAAAAAGACATTACCCAATTAGAGAAGGATTTTCAGGAATCTGGCTTGGAGGACCATTACAGAGCTCTCACAAACAAGAAATTGGAATATAATGTGCTTCAGACATATAGTATGGAGAAGGCCATTATGAGGTCGAGACAAAAGTATTATGAGTTTGGGGAGAGAGCTCACAAGGTCCTCGCTTGGCAGATGAGTGCAGAACAAGCCTCTAGAACACACATGTCAAACTCTGGCCCGCGGGCCAAATTTGGCCCGTGATATAATTATATTTGGCCCGCAAGATCATTTCAAAAATGTATTAGAGGTGGCCCGCTGGCCGCCGCGCCAGTATAGTGCATGCACAGTAATACAACAAATCCCAGAATTAATTGGCGTCAGCCCGCTAATCGCCCCCACCTCCTCTGTTTACGTTGCAGGGTCTCACCGTGGACTCTGGTTTTGGGGCCTGGCCGATGACAGGGGAAGCCAAGGCCGCTTCCCAGCGCCCTGAACCGGAGGCCTCGGGCCTGACCTCGCCAGGACCGTTGCCCACTCCCCCTCCCTGCCGCAGGCCGACCCGCGACTCACGGTGATGGGGCCGCTGATCCGCCGAGATGCCGCCCTGCAGCGAGAGCCGATGCCCCCGCACTGTCGTTGTCCAACCCGATCGCCCGCAAACCCCGCCCTCCCGCACACAGGCCTGAGTAAGGATTATGAACTTTAATCTCAGGATAAAATGATATTCCAATAGTTTCATGTCACAGTGATAAATATATTCCTGGTTAAAAATGGTCCTGCACCTGGATACAAGCTCAATAGGCATAAAACTTGAAAAGTGTGTAAATCAAAGGATCTCTGTACCAATGGAAAAAGGGCATGGCAAATAACCCTGCTCGAGTTCATGCCCACAATCAGTCACCCATTTGATTGTTTCAGGAATCATGTTATTCTCCCACATTCTCAATAGCCCTCAGATTTTACTATTCGACAGCACACTAGCAACATTTGACAAATCCTCTATAGAGAAATAGTATTTATTGAATATTTTATTTCTCATTTGTTAATGCTTCTGGAAAGCGTTTATCCAAAACTATTATTAAACATTTATTTTAATAAGAAAAAGTTTAACATTACATATGTTGAAAGAAGAGAAAACATGCAGATGTTGTTGAAAATTTTCAATAAATATTTAGTTCGGCCCTCGACTTAGTCCAAGTTTTTAATTTTGGCCCTCCGTGAATTTGAGTTTGACACCCCTGCTCTAGAACGATTAACGCAATACAAATGGGGAATGGCCATATCCCATATAAACCAAAGGAAATTAATGAGACTTTCAGGGAATTCTATGAAGGACTGTATAAATCTGAATTGACTGGGGATCCCAATCAAAGGGACAAGTTCTGGGCCAGATTAGAGCTCCCACACCTGAATCAAAAGG
Organism: Narcine bancroftii; assembly: GCF_036971445.1. NCBI lineage: Eukaryota > Metazoa > Chordata > Chondrichthyes > Torpediniformes > Narcinidae > Narcine > Narcine bancroftii. Next base: position 167,340,074 of record NC_091469.1, read on the forward strand.
AACAGGTGGAATTAGATTTTCCTTTTACAGAGGAAGAGCTAGGTAAAGCATTGAGTATGCTACAAGCAGGTAAGTCTCCGGGGGAGGATAGATTCCTATCTGAGATCTATTGAGAATTTAAGGACTTATTCATTCCTCTCTATATGGAGGTGATAGACCAGGCCAGGGAAACACAGTCCCTTCTGGAATCTTTCACAATGGTGATGGTTTCTATGATTTTGAAGAAGGGTAAAGATCCACTCATGCCCTCTTTTTATATATAGGCCAATTTCCCTACAGACGACTGATTACAACATCCTAGCCAAAGCTCTAGCAAACAGATTGGCGTGGCATTTTCCAAAATTGATAAATAAAGACCAGGTAGGCTTTGTGCAGGAGAAACAAGCAGTAGACAATATTGGCACACTGCTAAGTGTTGTGAATCTGGCACAATCTAGAAATGAGAGGGGACTGGCCGTTTCCTTGGATGCAGAGAAGATTTTTGACAGACTGGAGTGGGAATTTTTATTCAAGGTGCTGGAGAAGGTTGGGTTAGGACCAACTTTTCAAAATTGGATCAGGACACTATACTATGCATCCAAGGCAAAAGTTGTAACCAATGGGCAGGTCTCTTCAGTCTTCCCACGTACCAGATCTAGTAGGCAAGGGTGCCCGCTCTCACTGGCTCTCTTTGTGCTGGCTATGGAACCGTTGGTGGAAGCTATTTGTTAGGATTCAGACATCAAATGTATAGAGTGGGCCAGGAGAAGCACAAAATTAATTTGTTCACTGACGACATATTGATATATCTGACAGACCCTGCGACTTCCCTGGCTGGACTGCAGGAGGTACTGGAGAACTATGGGAAACTTTCTGGGTACAAGTTCAATTGGGATAAGAGTGAGGTGATACCACTCACCAAGGGTAATTATAGTCAATTTAAATAAAATAGTAATTTAAAGTGGCCACAGAAGGGGATCAAATACCTAGGAGATAACATTGATGGTAATTTGAATAATTTATACAAGTTGAATTATGTCCCCTTGCTGGAGAGAGTCGAGGAGGACCTAAATAAGTGGATGCCCCTGCTTATCACATTGGTGGGCAGGGCTAACTGCATCAAAATGAATGTGTTGCCAAGATTCCAGTACTTTTTCCAAACACTGCCTGTGTTATTGCCCCGGGGTTTCTTTAACATAAGGTTAGAAGGTTTCTTTGGAATGGTAAGGTGCCAAAGGCCTCTATGGAAAAATTGACAGATTGACAATGCCAGACTTCAAAAATATTATTGGGCTGCTCAGTCGAGATATATTGCCTCTCTCTTTCAGGGAGAAGGTGTACCATCCTGGGCACAAATTGATCTGCATTTGGTGGGCAAGAGGATAGCAATGGATTTTATTTGTAAATGGGATGCCAAATTGCTGTCAGGGAAGAAGGGCAGCCCCATGCTAAAACAAGTGATTAGTATCTGGAATGAGACAGGTGGTATTTCTACCACAGAAGGTGGGGCTAGAATGCCCGCCATTGCATCCCACCATGAACCTACTTGGCCAACAACCAGGGAAACAGCACTGCCAGCCTCCAGTAATGGCCACAGCGGTTGGCGAATACACAGGCCTCTTCTGTACCATCGACCAGATCTCTGGACGAAGATCTTTGGTCAACATGGGGGCCAAACCCTCATCCTATGACTGAATGTCTTTGAAAGGGAAAGACGAGCCAAGCAATTCAACCTACTCGTGGCAAACAGAATGCCTATACCCCGCTATGGCACCAGGTACATTTGTGACTGGGAGCTCGGCTTGCAGGTGGGATTTTACTATCAGACCCGTACGCCAACTGATCCTAGGAACAGATTTCCTGAGGGCCAATAAACTACTGGTTGATGTGCGTGGCCGGCGGTTAGTCCATGCCTCCACTTTCCAGATATTCCCACTCTCGCCTAGTATACAGCAAGCCCTGTGCATACAAACCCCAGCTACAAATTGGCGAAAGTCCTAACCGAATTTCCCAAAATCCTCAGTATTTTATCTTGTATTTGTATGTGTGAGTTCTTAGACAACACATGGATGAAGGAAAAGGTTCTTTACTTCAAAGTTGATGTCAACTGCACTATGAGGCAGGCCATGAGGCTGCAGCTTCCATTACAGATATTACATACTATAGTGCCCTGCTCTGAGTGTCAGCCCCCAGCTGGCAACCAAGTCTAATCAAACAGTAAGACATTGCTAGTTGCATTGCAACCATAATCACTGTCATTACATCTCCCTTAAAACAAAAGTAGCTTTCTTTTAACTAACAAGTTTTCTTTGTATAATTCTGCAACTTTAACTTCAACACCAAAATCTTACATTTTCATTATTATCAACATCGTTAACATTTTTAAACTTGTTTTGTGTGTTCACCTTTCCAGACACTAAAACTTGAAGAGCGAATAAGATAGCACTACTTCATTCTAGAACAGGAGTCTTTAAATTTGTTCTACGAGTCTCTTAGGAGGATTCACGTGTCTTGACGATCTCCAGATTGATTGTCCTTGAATCTGAGTTGTTGCCTCAGACAATGTCTTCTCAGATGTGTATTCAGTTTGTTCAACAGAATCCATCTTTCCATCTTTTGTGGCTGGTCCCATTTGAAGATCTCGATTTCTTCCCAGACCAGCACCTTCAACTGTCTGAATGGTGTATGATCTTGGTTGGACTTCACTAAGGATAGTTCCCTTCTGAGCCCATAAGTTCATTTTGTCTTTTAGTCTTACTTGGTCACTAATGTAGAGTTCCAGAAGGTTTTTTTCTTCCTCTGTCAAACTAATACTTTTGCTTTTCTTTCTGTTGTTCTTTGAACTTCCTCACTTTCTTCCCCTCTTTTGTTTTTAGGAGGTTCTCCTGAATGGGTAGGTTTGATCTTAGCCTACGTCCCATAAGGATTTGTGCTGGTGACATACCACACTTGAGTGGCATTGTGCAGAATACTAGCATGCTCTGGTAGAAGTCCATACCACTGTCTTTTGCCTTGTTCATCAGTCTTTTCACTGTCTGTACTGATTTTTCCACTAGACCATTGGACTGTGGAAAATGAGGACTTGATGTGGTATCTACAAAGTCCCACTCTTTGGCAAACTGTCGGAACTTTGAATTGCAAAATTGGGGTACATAGTCTGTGAAAACCTTGCTTGCCACGCTATGTCTGGAGAATATAACCATATAACCACTTACAGCACAGAACAGGTCAGTTCGGCCCTTCTAGTCCATCCCCACCCTCCTAGTCCCACTGACCAGCACCCGGTCCATACCCCTCTAGACCCCTCCTATCCATGTAACGATCCAGTCTTTCCTTAAATGTAACCAATGATCCCGCCTCGACCACGTCTGCCGGAAGCTCATTCCACATCCCCACCACCCTCTGCGTAAAGAAATTTCCCCTCATGTTCCCCTTATAATTTTCCCCCTTCAATTTTTTTTTTAAAGACTTTATTTAAAATTTTATAACATGAATACAATAAAGAATTACATTTAAATAAAAATAGAAAAAAAGAATTTAAAAAGGTATGATTACAATATTACATCAAAAACTACACAAAATAACCCCCGCCCCGTTAATTGTTACACAATATTAATAGTCTAACTTAAAATTAGTCCAACCCTCCACCCCAAAATAAAGAGTGAAGAGTTAATAAAATTGACAATATTATATATGAAAAAAATACCCACTTACAAAAAAAGAGATAAAACTTAACCTAAAACAATTCTAACAACAACAACAAAAAAATTGTCAATACTAAAATATCACACTTAAACATATATTTAAATCAAACTTAAATGCATATAATGAGCAAACGGAGTCCACTTTAACTTATAAAAATACCACTTATCTAAAGTTAGTATATTTTTATCTTTCCAAGTAAGTGCTATACATTTCTTAGCCACAACTAAAGCTAAATAAATAAATGAAATCTGATAATCCTCTAAACCTAAATCGATTAATGATTGCATGTTCCCTAATAAAAATATATCGGGATCTAATACAAGATGGATATTATATAAACTGTTAAAAACAGATTGAATACCTTTCCAAAACTGTTGCAATCGATCACAAAGCCAAACAGTATGCAAAAAAGTATTGGCCATCTGATCACATCGAAAACAAGAATCCAACCTTCTAAAACCAAATTTTTTTAATTTCTCCGGCGTTAAATATAGCTGATGAATAAAATTATAATTAATCATCGCTAGTCTAGCATTAATTAATTTCCGAATACTATTCCGACAAATTTCCATCCAAGCTTCTTCAGCTATTTTATGTCCTAAATCTTTTTCCCATTTCAACTTATCTTTATTCCAGTCTTTTTTACTATCAATTTCTTGTAAAATACAATACAAATCAGATATATATCCCTTTTTTGGTATTGAAAGTACATATTCTTCAAAACTAGATTCAGGCAATAAAATCATATGTCGACCACATAACTGTTTTACAAAAGATCTTAATTGATAATATACAAATATAGAATTTGCACTAATATCATATTTCCTTTGTAATTTGTCAAAGGAACAAAAACAACCATCAGAAAAACAATCAGATAAATTTTTTATTCCCTTCTTTTCCCATGAGGAATTAGGAAAGCTAAAAGAAGGTACAAGGAAACTATGGCAAGCAGGGTGAAAACTAATCCAAAAGAGTTCTACAAATATGTTAATGGTAAGAGGAAAGCTAGAGACAAAATTGGTCCCTTAGAAAATCAGAGCGGAAAACTGTGTGTGGAGCCTAGAGAAATGGGGGAGATATTGAACAGTTTCTTTTCTTCGGTATTCACTAAGGAGAAGGATATTGGGAGATGTGAGATAAAAAAAGCAAATTGGGTAAATATGGGGAATATAGAGATTACAAAAGGTGTAGTTTTATGGCTTTTGAAGAATATAAAGGTGGATAAGTCTCCGGGACCAGATGGGATCTTCCCCAGGACATTGAGAGAAGTGAAGGAGGAAATAGCAGAGGCTCTGGCGGTAATTTTCCAAATGTCATTAGATATGGGGATAGTGCCGGAGGATTGGCGCATTGCGCATGTGGTTCCGTTATTTAAAAAGGGTTCAAGGAGGAAGCCTGGCAACTATCGGCCTGTAATTTTGATGTCTGGTAGGTAAATTAATGGAGAAAATTCTTAGAGATAGTACTTATAAACATCTGGATAGACAGGGTCTGATCAGGAGCACTCAACATGGATTTGTGGGAGGAAGGTCATGTTTGACCAATCTGATTGAATTTTTTGAAGAGGTGACTAGGAATGTGGATGAGGGTAGCGCAGTGGATGTTGTCTATATGGACTTCAGTAAGGCCTTCGATAAGGTACCACATGGAAGGTTAGTTAGGAAGGTGCAGTCTTTAGGTATAAATTTTAAGATAGTCAAATGGATTGAACATTGGCTGAAAGGGAGAGGCCAGAGAGTGGTAGTGGATAATTGTCTGTCAGGTTGGAGGCCGGTGACCAGTGGTGTGCCTCAAGGATCTGTATTGGGCCCATTGTTGTTCGTTATATACATTAATGATCTAGATGATGGGGTGGTGAATTGGATTAGTAAATATGCAGACGATACTAAGATAGGTGGAATAGTGGATAATGAAGAAGGTTTTCAAGGATTGCAGAGGGATTTGGGCTGCTTAGAAAAGTGGGCTGAAAAATGGCAGATGGAATTTAATGCTGATAAGTGTGAGGTGCTTCATTTTGGTAAGAAGAATCAGAATAGGACATACGTGGTAAATGGGAGAGCATTGATGAATACAGAAGAGCAGAAAGATTTAGGAGTAACGGTACATCGTTCCCTGAAGGTAGAAACTCACGTGAAGAGGGTGGTGAAGAAGGCTTTTAGTATGCTGGCCTTTATCAATCATTGCATGGAATATAGGAGTTGGGAGGTGATGTTGAGATTGTATAAGACGTTGGTGCGGCCTAATTTGGAGTTCTGTGTGCAGTTCTGGTCGCCTAATTATAGGAAGGATATAAACAGATTGGAGAGAGTGCAGAGAAGGTTGACCAGAATGTTACCTGGGTTTAAGCATCTAGAGTATAGGGAGAGATTGGACAGATTAGGTCTTTATTCTTTGGAGCGTAGAAGGTTGAGAGGGGATTTGATAGAAGTATTTAAGATTATGAAAGGGATAGACAGTGTGGATGTGGATAGACTATTTCCGTTAAGAGGAGGAAAGTTTAAAACAAGAGGACATGAGTTAAGAATTAAGGGGCAGAGGTTTAGAGGTAACATGAGGGGGAACTTCTTTACTCAGAGAGTGGTAGACGTGTGGAATGAGCTTCCGGGAGAAATAGTGGCGGCGGAGTCAATTGTATTATTTAAGAAAAGGTTGGACAGGTATATGGATGAGAAGAAGATGGAGGGTTATGGGCATTGTGCAGGGAGGTGGGACTAGAAAGGGGTGTTTGGTTCGGTGCAGACTAGAAGGGCCTAATGGCCTGTTTCCGTGCTGTAATTGTTATGTTATATGTTATGTTATTGTTTCAAAGTGGCATTAGAGACCGTAAAAGGAACAAGTTCATTATTATATAATGGCAATCTTCCAGAATATATATTTTTAAGTCCCAATTTTTTAAGTTTACTTGTCCATAAATTCAATAAATGTTTCAATATTGGCACATCATAAGATCGTAATAAATTTTTATTCCATCGAAACAAAAACTCATGAGGAAATTTTTCTAAAATAACTGCCATTTCTATCTTTACCCAACTAGGTGGGTCGTCCATATTCATTAATGCACTAAGAAATTTGAATTGAGCTGCTTCATAATAATGCTGAAACTTCGGTAATCTTAAACCTCCAAATTGAAAATCCCACATCAATTTTCTCATTGCTACTCTTGGAAATTTTCCCTTCCATAAGAATTCTCTAATCGCTTTATATAAATCCTTAAAAAAACTTTTTTAAAAAAAATAAGGAATTGATTGAAACAAATATTGTATTCTAGGAAAAATATTCATTTTTATGGTATTAATCCTCCCTAGTAAACCCAAAGGTAGATCCTTCCACCTAATCAAATCTAATTTAATCCTTTTTATTAAAGGAAAATAATTAATTGAATATAATTCTTGAAATTCTGTATTAACATTAATTCCTAAATATTTAATTTGTGTAGTCCACTTCAAATTTGTAATATTTTTATATACTGAATAATCACCTTTACAAATTAGTAAAATTTCACTTTTAGCCCATTTACTTTGTAACCAGATAATTAGCCATAAATTTCTAAACATTCTTGAATTGCAGGTGAAGAAATATCCGGATCCACCAAATATAATAAAACATCATCAGCAAATAAATTAATCTTATATTCCTCATTCAGAACTCTCATACCCTTAACATTTTCATTTTGACGTATTAATTGTGCTTCACAGCCCCTTCAATCTTAAACCATGTCCTCTAGTTTGAATCTCCCCCTTTCTTAATTGAAAAAGCCTATCCACATTTACTCTGTCTGTCCCTTTTAAAATCTTAAACACCTCTATCAAGTCCTCTCTCAATCTTCTACGCTCCAGAGAAAAAAGCCCTAGTCTGCACAACCTTTCCCTGTAACTCAGACGCTGAAATCCTGTCAACATTCACGTGAACCTTCTCTGCACTCTCTCTATTTTGTTTATATCTTTCCTATAATTTGGTGACGAAAACTGTACACAGTACTCCAAATTTGGCCTCACCAATGTCTTGTACAATTTCATCATAACCTCCCCACTCTTGAATTCAATACTCCGATATATGAAGGCCAACATTCCAAATGCCTTCTTCACCACACCATCTACCTGAGTATCAGCCTTGAGGGTACTATTTACCACAACTCCTAAATCCCTTTGTTGCTCTGCACTCCTCAATTGTCTACCATTCAATGTATATGACCTATTTAAATTTGCCTATCCAAAATGCAGCACCTCACATTTATCTGTATTAAATTCCATCAGCCATTTCTCAGCCCACACCTCCAGCCTTCCTAAATCACCTTTTAATCTACGGTAATCTACCTCACTGTCCACAACACCACCAATCTTTGTGTCATCCGCAAACTTGCTTATGCAATTCTCTACCCCTACATCCAGATCGTTAATATATATAACAAATAATAGTGGACCCAGGACCGAACCCTGAGGAACTCCACTAGTCACCGGCCTCCAATTGGACAAACAATTTTCCACCACTACTCTCTGACACCTTCCATCCAACCACTGCTGAATCCATTTCACTACCTCCTCATTTATACCTAATGCCTCCACCTTTTTTTCCTAACCTCCTGTGGGGAACTTTGTCAAAAGCTTTACTAAAGTCCAGATAGACAACATCCACAGCTTTCCCTTCATCAACCTATTTTGTAACCCCCTCGAAGAACTCAATCAGGTTTGTCAAGCATGATCTACCCCTGACAAAACCATGCTGATTACTCCCTATCAATCCTTGTACGTCCAAAAATTTGTAAATAGCATCCCTCAGACACTTTCCATCAACTTTCCCACCACAGACGTCAGACTTACAGGCCTATAATTCCCAGGTTTGCATTTGGACCCTTTCTTAAATAGAGGAACCACATGCGCCACCCTCCAATCCTTTGGTACCACCCCCGTGGCCAGTGACATCCTAAATATCTCTGTTAATGGCCCCAGTAACTGTCCACTAGCCTCCCTGAGTGTCCTAGGGAATATTTTGTCCGGTCCGGGAGATTTATCCACCTTTATCTTTTTTAACACAGCCATCACTACCTCCTCGGTTATCCTTATATGCTTCATGACCTCTCCACTATTTTTCTTTACTTCAACTGGTTCAACATTTTTTTCCCTAGTGAATACCGAGGCAAAGAAATCATTCAAAATTTCCCCCATTTCCTCAGACTTCTCACTCAGCCTACCCTCGCCATCTACAAGGGGTCCAATTTTATCTCTCACTAATCTTTTACTTTTAATGTACTTGTAGAAACCCTTTGGATTTATTTCTACTCTGTCAGCCAAAGCCTCTTCATGCCTTTTTTTGGCCTTTCTAATTTCTTTCTTAAGATTCCTTCTACACTCCTTGTAGTCCTCCTTCAAATTCTCAGCTCCCTGCTCTTTATACCTCTTGTACACCTCCCTTTTTCTCCTAACCAAATTTCCAATATTCCTTGAAAACCAAGCCTCCCTATGACTTCCAGCCTTTCCTTTGATCCAGACTGGGACATAACTACTCTGTACCCTCAAAATTTCTTTTTTGAATATCTTCCATTTTTCATTAACATCCTTACCTGAAAATATCCTGTCCCACTCAATACTCCCCAAATCCCTTCTTATTCCTACAAAATTTGCTCTTTTCCAATCCAGAACCTCAACTTTAGGCCTCTCCTTGCTCTTCCTTAAAACTACCCTAAAACTAACAGAATTATGGTCACTAGACCCAATTGGTTCTCCAACATTAATGTCCGCTACCTGACCTAGCTCGTTCCCTAACAGGAGATCCAGTATTACACCGTCCCGAGTCGGTTCTTCTACTAACTGATTTAGAAAACAATCCTGAACACATTTAACGAACTCCAGCCCATCCAGCCCTCTAACCGTATGGGTATCCCAATCAATGTGTGGGAAGTTAAAATCTCCCATGATCACTACCCTATGATTTTCACACATATACGTTATCTCCCTACAAATTTGTTCCTCTAACTCTCTTGGCCCATTTGGTGGTCTGTAATACACCCCTATTAGCACCCTCTTGCCTCCTCCACCCCTCAATTCCACCCAAACAGCCTCACTGGTCGATCCCTTCATACCATCCTGCCACCTCATGGCAGTAATGTCCTCCCTAACAAGCAGAGCAACTCCTCCTCCTTTTTTACCCCCTGATCTATCACATCTAAAACAAATGTATCCTGGAACATTAAGTTGCCAGTCCTGCCCCTCCTGTAGCCAGGTCTCACTAATTGCCACAATATCGTGACCCCAAGTATCTATCCATGCTCTCAGCTCATCTACCTTGTTCACTATGCTTCTTGCATTAAAATATATGCATCTCAGAGAATGACCCTCACATACATTCTCTTTTCTACCTTCTACCCTAATCTCCATCCTACCTTTGTTATCGGTTTTATTCCTATCTAAGTGGCCATACCCCCTGGACACTGCTCTCACACTCTGTTCCCCACCCCCCCTGCCAAACTAGTTTAAACCTACCCCCACAGCTCTAGCAAATCTACTTGCCAGCACATTGGTCCCCCTCCAGTTCAAGTGGAGTCCGTCCCTCTTGTACAGATCCGACCTTCCCCAGAAGAGATCCCAATGATCCAGAAATCTTATCCCTTGCCCCCTGCACCATCTCTTGAGCCACACATTCATCCTCCACATCCTCCTATTTCTACCTTGTGGCACGGGCAGCAATCCAAAGATTACTACCTTAATATGGCTTTCATACCTGTTATTACAGCATATCTGTTTTCATACCTGTTTCATACCTGTTATTACAGCATCTGCAGTGTTGGTGTTCAATCTACACACCTCTGTGACTGCAAGATAGTCCTTCCTTTGACATTCGTATAGGTCAGCGCCTACCTTCTGGTAAGGTCCGTATGGTGCTGGGTTTGGCTTTAGTGGTTCTGCAGAATTGCTTGCTTGATATTTCTGGCATATTGTACAGTTTGACACTTCACTTGTTATTATCATTGTTGACTCTTGGCCAGTTCATCACCTCTCATGCTCTTTTCTTACACTTTTTGATTCCGAGATGTCCTCCATGGATCCTTTTTTGCCCTCTTTGGGATAAGGATTTTACTTCCTTTGTAAATGATGTTTTCAACCTCTGATAGTCCACCCCGCAATTCCAGTACTCCGCAATGTCAGGTGAGCAGTCCTGCTTCATGTTGGGCCATCCATCCAACATGTTTTTTTATCATTTGTCTCAGTCTTTCATCTTTGTTTGTCTCTGACTTTATGAGCTCCATTTTTGCATCTGATATGGGCAGTGAACTTGTGATCATGTCTATGAAGGCGTTCATGTCTTCATCCATTTTGGTGCTTGCGGGTTCTTTCACGTCAACAACTGTAGACAACGTGCCTGCTGTGTAATGTTCGCCACCTTCAGTGTCTAACGTTGCAGCCTAATCATCATTCTTTGTATTCTAAGTGGAAATTCATTTAATGGCTTTTGGAACAATGCAATTAAGGTCAGTCTCTACATAGATTGCTTGTCCTGACACAAACTGATGAAATCTTTCACAGGCGCATGTGATGCTGAGCAGCTCCTTTTCAATTTGAGTGCATCGTGTCTCTGCGTCTGTCATTGAACGTGATGCATACACAATGGGTTGCCAGTCATCATATTTTTGCAGATGAACTGCACCGAGCCCACTATGTGTTGCATCTTGATGGGTCTTGCTGGGTTGTAAAACCTCAGAACTGGTTCCTCTGTGAGCATTTTCTTTAGTTCACTCCATGACTTTTCATGTTCATGATTCCACTCCCATTCAGTGTTATTTTCTGTTCATCTTCTCAATGGAGCCATCAGTGAGGATTTTCACCTGAACAGTTCCATATGTCACTGGTGTCATTGATGTTCCCATGAAGCACACAATCCGAATCCTTTTCCAGAGAGAAATACCAGGTAGGGGTTGCAGGATGCCAAAGAGCTGTAGTATTCTTGAGCAGCTTCAGCCGTTTACAACTGGAATCCCCCTTATAGTGATGGCCTTCAGCCTTCCGAACGCATTCGTGACCCAGTGGGTGATTTACAAGATGCCAAGTTTGGGGGGGGGGGGGGGCGTTCAATTTTATTCGTTGTAGCATTAAAGCGTAGAAGTTCCCATATATCCAAAGGCTCACCTTGCCATGGCCAGGTACCATCTTTAGTTGGCCCTCCGCAAATCCAACAATTCTTCAACCCCAGCAAGTCAGCTGTTCGTTGACTTAAATCGACCCATTTATTGTCACCTAACCAGTGAGTAGCAGCTTGTCTGCGAGCATTAGCATATATATATATATATATCCCCATTATTCCTACTCCAGGTGTAGCCCTGACTAATATTTTGCTTATAATTCTCCCACCATCTTCTTTGTACCATATTCTTGGCACTTGTCTTTTTAATACCCGCAGAGGCCGGGACGCAGACCCAATCCACTCCCCAAGGTCAGTTCTGCTTCCCTGGTCCATGTTGCGATCCTAAATTAAACCATAATAAATAAGGTACCCCACTGTGAATACACTCTATACCCGTGCCCTGTCTGCATTCTAAAGGTAAACTTGTCCATTCTTCAAAGTAACTATCACTTCTGCTGTCCCTATTCCAGCAGGACTTTATACATTGTGTACAATTGGATGGTTTCCCAAAAATTGGGAACCAGCAGGAAAAAAATACCACAGATTATAAAAATAACATCACAACAATTTTGGTCGGTGGAGAAACATAGAAGATAGGAGCAGGAGTAGGTCATTCGACCCTTCGAGCCTGCTCTGCCATTCAACGAGATCATGGCTGATCTTAAAGTTCAGTACCCCGTCCCCGCCTTCTCTCCGTAACCTTTAATAACCTTATACTGAAGAAATAGATCTAATTCCCTCTTAAATATATTTAATGAACCTGCCTCTACTGCCCTCTGCGGCAATGAATTCCACAGATTCACCACCCTCTGGGTAAAGAAATTCCTCCTCATCTCGGTCCTAAATGGTTTGCCTATTATCCTCAAACCATGGCCCCGGGTTCTGGATTTTCCCATCCATGGAAACATCCCATCTGCATCCATTCTGTCCAGTCCTGCCAGAATTTTATATGTCTCCATGAGATCCCCTCTCAATCTTCTAAACTCCAGCGAGTACAATCCCAATTTGCGCAAGCTTTCCTCATAAGTCATTCCTGCCATTCCAGGTATCAGCCTGGTGAATCGCCTCTGCACTCCCTCCATTGCAAGAACATCCTTCCTTAGATAAGGTGACCAAAACTGCACACAATACTCCAGGTGGGGTCTCACCAAGGCCCTGTACAGCTGCAGTAAGGTATCCTTGTTCCTAGACTCAAACCCTCTTGACATGAAGGCCAACATACCATTTGCCTTTTTAACCGCCTGCTGTACCTGCATGCTGGCCTTTAGAGACTGGTGTACAAATACCCCGAGGTCTCTCTGGACTTCACCATCTCTTAATCTATTGCAATTCAAATAGTAATCTGCCCTCCGGTTTGTATTACCAAAGTGGATAACCTCACATTTATCCACATTGTAGTGCATTTGCCATGTATCTGTCCAGTCCCCCAATTTATCCAAATCACACTGGAGCTTCCTGACTCCTTCTTCCATGCACACAACCCCTCCTAGCTTAGTGTCATCTGCAAATTTGGAGATATTACATCCAATCCCCTCATCTAGATCATTAATGTAAATTGTGAACAGCTGGGGTCCCAGTACAGATCCCTGTGGTACCCCACTAGTCACCGCCTGCCACTCAGAAAACGAGCCATTTATCCCAACTCTCTGTCTTCTACCTGCCAGCCAGTTCTCAGTCCACATCAATACTTTGCCCCCAATCCCATGAGCCTTGATTTTGTAAGCCAGTCGTTTATGCGGGACCTTATCGAAGGCCTTTTGGAAGTCCAGGTACACCACATCCACTGGCTCTCCCTCATCTATTTTACCAGTCACCATCTCAAAGAATTCCAATACATTTGTCAAGCACAATTTACCTTTTGTAAATCCATGTCGACTGTGTCTGATCCCTTCTCTGCTAGTCATATGCTCCGCTATTACATCCTTAATAATGGATTCCATCATTTTGCCCACTACTGATGTAAGGCTCACTGGCCTAGAATTCCCCACTTTTTCTCTACCCCCATTTTTAAATAGTGGGGTAACATTAGCTCCCCTCCAATCCATGGGTACTGATCCTGAGTCTATTGAGTTCTGGAAAATAATTCTTAAAGCATCTGCTATCTGAATGGCCACTTCCTTGAGTACCCTAGGATGTAGATTATCAGGCCCTTGGGATTTATCGGCCTTCAATCCCATCAATTTCCCCAAGACCATGTCCTTAGTGATACAGATTTCTTTCAGTTCCTCCCTTGCATTAGTCTCTATGTTTCCCAACATCCTTGGGAGGTTATTTGTATCCTCTCTCGTGAAAACAGAACTAAAGTAAGAATTTAATTGCTCTGTCATTTCCTTATTCCCCATTATATATTCCCCTGATTCCGACTGCAAAGGACCTTCTCTGGATTTCACCAATCTTTTCCTCTTGACATATTTATAAAAGCTTTTGCAGTCGGTTTTTATATTTTCCGCAAGCTTACTTTCGTAATTTATTTTTGCTCTCTTGATTAATCCCTTTGTCCTCCTTTGGTGCATCTTGAACTGCTCCCAGTCTTTGGTTGTGGTACTTTTTTTGGCCAGTTGATATGCTCTCTCTTTGGACCTAATGCTGTCTCTAATTTCCCTTGTTATCCACAGTTGAGTCACCTTTTTTGGTTTATTTTTATGCCCAACGATTTTTGCAATTTCTCCATTAGATCTGTGAATGCTTTCCATTGTCTATCCACAGTCAACTCCCCCATAAACACCACCCAATCAATCTTACTCAACTCCCGTCTCATACCATCATAATTCCCTTTATTTAAATTCAGGACCTTCGTCTCGGTTTTAATTTCATCACTCTCCATGTCGAGTGACAATTCGATCATATTGTGATCACTCCTACCCAAAGGGCCTCGTACAACAAGATTGTTGATTAGCCCCTTATCGTTGCATAATACCCAATCTAAAATGGCCTGCTCCCGAGTTGGTTCCTCGACATATTGGTCTAGATAACCGTCCCGTAAACATTCAAGGAATTCTTCCTCCTCTGTATTTTTACCAATTTGATTAGTCCAATCTTATGTAAATTAAAGTCTCCCATGATGACAGCTGTTCCCTTATTGCACACTTTTCTAATTTCTCTTTTAATGCCTTCCCTCACCTCTACATTACTATTTGGAGGCCTCTATACCACCCCCACTAACGTTTTCCACCCCTTACTATTCCTCAGTTCTACCCATATAGATTCTGCATCTTCCGAGTTGATATCCTTTCTGTCAATCGTGTCGGTCCCTTCTTTCACCATCAATACTACCCCACCCCGTAACTTTCAGACCAGAAGGATGCGAAACTGCATGCCAGGTGGAGGGGATTATTATCAACGTCCTTAGTCTGTGGATTAGCACGCTTAATGCGTTGTACATGAGTCCATCCCTTTTCTTTTGTTCGTACTGCAGTGTCTGTAATCAAAAGTACATAATAAGGGCCGTCCCATATAGGTTCTAGTTTATGGTCTTGCCACGCTTTTACATAATCCCAATCACCAGCTTTAATGGAATGAATGGGATAGTCCAGGGGTGGGTTTGGAGCTAATAAACCCTTCTGTCTTAAGTCATATAAAGAAGTGGAAAGTCCCTGTAAATATTTAGATATATATTGGTCAATCGCCTCAGGGGTAGGGGGATCAGTGTGGAATCCCATGTAAGGAAGACCGAACATCATTTCATATGGTGAGACTACAATGTCCTTACGGGGAGCTGTGCGGATCCTGATTAAAGCTAAGGGTAAGCATTTAATCCAGGAGGGGCCAGTTTCCTCATGAAGTCGAGTGAGTTGGTTTTTCAGGGTCTGATTCATCCGCTCGACTCGGCCTGAACTCTGGGGGTGCCATGGGGTATGTAACTGTCAATCTATTCCCAAGATTTTACACACTCCCTGGAGTACCTGAGAGGTAAAATGTGTACTTCGATCTGAATCAATAGTTTGTACAATACCGTACCGTGGAATAATAGCCTCTAGTAATATCCGAATAACGGTGTTAGCATGATCATTAGGGGTCGGGAAAGCCTCAACCCATCGAGTAAAATGATCCACCATTACTAGGAGATATTTATAGACCCCTATCTTGGGCAATTCCGTGAAGTCAATCTGTATTTGTTGAAACGGGTGTATGGCTATATCGCGACCCCCAGGCATTACATAGCGTATTACTTTCTTATTCACTCGCTGACAAATTGGATATCCCTGAGTACTCTGTTTGGCTAAGGTGTATATTCCAGAACAATTAAAGGACTGTACAAGGGCATCAACAAGTGCCTGCATTCCCCAGTGTGTCTGCTGGTGGAGCTGATCAATAATCTGACAAGCCAAGGCTTGTGACCTGTACAGTAAGGACGGGTTACACTTAAATCCCAGGGGGACCAGAATCCTGGCAGAGGTATTTGCTAGGGCTACTCAGGATCCTTTAAACTAGAATGGTTGGGGGGAGGGAACAAAATAGTACAGAGCAGTAAGGAGAAGGTTAGAATGCAAACAATGAAAGTTTGTAGTAAGTATTTGAATATGGATGGGCAGGTGATAGAGAAGGGAAATGCTCTGGAAGAAGATGAAGGGCAATTGGCAGGAAAAGTAAATAATGTTGTTCTTAAAGATGAGGGAAAACAGGGATTAAAAAATGGGAAATCCCTGAAATTCATATATTTTAATGCCAGGAGTATTGTAAAAAAGGTGGATAAGCTGAAGGTGTGGATTGATACTTGGAAGTATGATGTGGTAGCAATTAGTGAGACATGGTTGCAGGAGGGATGTGATTGGCAACTGAATATCCCTGGGTTTCGTTGTTTTAGGTGTGATAGAGTCGGAGGGGCAAGAGGAGGTGGGGTTGCATTGCTTGTCAGGGAAAATATTACAGCGGTGCCTAGGAAGGATAGATTAGAGGGCACATCCACGGAGGCTATTTGGGTGGAACTGAGGAGTAGGAAAGGAGAGGTTACACTTGTAGGGGTGTATTATAGACCACCCGGAGGGGACCGAGACCTAGAGGAGCAAATCTGTAGGGAGATAGTAGATATTTGTGATAAGCACAGGGTTGTAATTATGGGAGATTTTAATTTTCCACATATAGATTGGGAAACACATTCTGTGAAAGGAATGGATGGGTTAGAGTTTGTGAAATGTGTGCAAGATAGTTTTTTACAACAATATGTAGAGGTGCCGACCAGAGAAGGAGCAGTGTTAGATCTACTGTTGGCAAATGGGATGGGTCAAGTGACGGAGGTAAGTGTTGGTGAGCACTTCAGGACCAGTGATCATAATGCCATCAGCTTCAATGTCATTATGGAAAGAGAGAAATCAGGGCCAAGGATTGAGGTTTTTGATTGGGGAAAAGCTAGATTTGAGGAGATGCGAAAGGACTTGCAGGGTGTGCATTGGGACAATTTGTTTTATGGGCAGGATGTAGTAGAGAGATGGAAGTCTTTTAAAGATCAGATTTTGAGAGTGCAAAAGCTTTATGTTCCTGTTAGGTTAAAAGGAGGGGCAAAAGGTTTGAGAGAGCCGTGGTTTTCAAGGAATATTGGAAACTTGGTTCGAAGAAAAAGGGAGGCGTACATTAGATATAAGAAGCATGGAGTTAAGGAGATGTTTGAAAGATACATTGAATGTAAGAGGAATCTTAAGAGAGGAATTAGGAAAGCTAAAAGAAGGTACGAGAAAACTATGGCAAGCAGGGTGAAAACTAATCCAAAAGAGTTCTACAAATATGTTAATGGTAAGAGGAAAGCTAGAGACAAAATTGGTCCCTTAGAAAATCAGAGCGGAAAACTGTGTGTGGAACCTAGAGAAATGGGGGAGATATTGAACAGTTTCTTTTCTTCGGTATTCACTAAGGAGAAGGATATTGGGAGATGTGGGATAAAAAAAGCAAATTGGGTAAATATGGGGAATATAGAGATTACAAAAGGTGTAGTTTTAAGGCTTTTGAAGAATATAAAGGTGGATAAGTCTCCGGGACCAGACGGGATCTTCCCCAGGACATTGAAAGAAGTGAAGGAGGAAATAGCAGAGGCTCTGGCGGTAATTTTACAAATGTCATTAGATATGGGGATAGTGCCGGAGGATTGACGCATTGCGCATGTGGTTCCGTTATTTAAAAAGGGTTCAAGGAGGAAGCCTGGCAACTATCGGCCTGTAAGTTTGACGTCTGTGGTAGGTAAATTAATGGAGAAAATTCTTAGAGATAGTACTTATAAACATCTGGATAGACAGGGTCTGATCAGGAGCACTCAACATGGATTTGTGGGAGGAAGGTCATGTTTGACCAATCTGATTGAATTTTTTGAAGAGGTGACTAGGAATGTGGATGAGGGTAGCGCAGTGGATGTTGTCTATATGGACTTCAGTAAGGCCTTCGATAAGGTACCACATGGAAGGTTAGTTAGGGAGGTGCAGTATTTAGGTATAAATTTTAAGATAGTCAAATGGATTGAACATTGGCTGAAAGGGAGAGGCCAGAGAGTGGTAGTGGATAATTGTCTGTCAGGTTGGAGGCCGGTGACCAGTGGTGTGCCTCAAGGATCTGTATTGGGCCCATTGTTGTTCGTTATATACATTAATGATCTAGATGATGGGGTGGTGAATTGGATTAGTAAATATGCAGACGATACTAAGATAGGTGGAATAGTGGATAATGAAGAAGGTTTTCAAGGATTGCAGAGGGATTTGGGCTGCTTCGAAAAGTGGGCTGAAAAATGGCAGATGGAATTTAATGCTGATAAGTGTGAGGTGCTTCATTTTGGTAAGAAGAATCAGAATAGGACATATGTGGTAAATGGGAGGGCATTGAGGAATACAGAAGAGCAGAAAGATTTAGGAGTAATGGTACATCGTTCCCTGAAGGTAGAAACTCACGTGAATAGGGTGGTGAAGAAGGCTTTTAGTATGCTGGCCTTTATCAATCATTGCATGGAATATAGGAGTTGGGAGGTGATGTTGAGATTGTATAAGACGTTGGTGAGGCCTAATTTGGAGTTCTGTGTGCAGTTCTGGTCGCCTAATTATAGGAAGGATATAAACAGAGTGGAGAGAGTGCAGAGAAGGTTTACCAGAATGTTGCCTGGGTTTAAGCATCTGGAGTATGGGGAGAGATTGGACAGATTGGGTTTTTATTCTTTGGAGCGTAGAAGGTTGAGAGGGGATTTGATAGAAGTATTTAAGAGTACGAAAGGGATAGACAGAATGGATGTGGATAGACTATTTCCGTTAAGAGGAGGAAAGTTTAAAATAAGAGGACATGAGTTAAGAATTAAGGGGCAGAGGTTTAGAGGTAACATGAGGGGGAACTTCTTTACTCAGAGAGTGGTAGCTGTGTGGAATGATCTTCCGGGAGAAATAGTGGCGGCGGAGTCAATTGTATTATTTAAGAAAAGGTTGGACAGGTATATGGATGAGAAGAAGATGGAGGGTTATGGGCATTGTGCAGGGAGGTGGGACTAGAAAGGGGTGTTTGGTTCGGTGCGGACTAGAAAGGCCTAATGGCCTGTTTCCGTGCTGTAATTGTGTTGTTATGTTATGTTATGTTTATTCAGGACTTGATGTCCCTCAATCCACCATAACCCATCTGCAGTTTGACGCATTCCCTGTTCTTTCATATAAATCTCCTCCTCCTGTGAGAAGATGGGAGTCTTTTGAACCTCATGTGGGGTGGGGAGTGACAGTTGCATGTCTATTTTGTCTGTGAGTGCAGTCTGTTTGGCAGCTTCATCTGCCCGTCTGTTCCCCTGTGCTTCAGGACTGTCAATAATTTGATGGCCCCGTACACGAACTACAGCTATCTCCTCAGGTAACATAAGAGCATCTAATGATTGAACAATTAAGTTTTCATGGATCACTTTTGTCCTTTCCCAGTTATCATTCACCGCTCTTTCCAAATCTTTCTAAAGGTGTGCACTATACCAAAAGCATACTTTGAGTCGGTATAGATTGTGCCCACCTTTCCCTCTAAACCCTGGAGAGCTCTAGAGAGGGCATATAATTCACAGGATTGTGCCGACCAATGACCGGGAAGACGACCAGCTTCAATCACAACTCCTTCATTCCCATCCACTACACTATACCTGCTATACCGAATGCCGTCAATGCAGCGGGAAGATCCATCAATAAACCATCTTTCACCCTCCCGTAAAGGTTCATCACTTAAATCATCTCTAATTTTTGTCTGTAAATCTATCACTTCTAAACATACATGCTCTCAATTATTGGGAACAGTATCAGAATCTGGAGAAACCAAGAAGGCGGCTGGATTCTGTTCTTTATTTGTAATCAATGTCAAATCATCCCTATCCATGAGAATCGTTTCATACTTTAAAATTCTGGAATCAGTAAGCCACCGTCCGGCACGTTGTAAGAGAATGGTGCGGACTGTGTGAGGGGCGTGAAATGTAATTTTGCGTCCTTCCTCTACTAGAATGGCAGTGGCCACAATTGCTTGCACACATTCTAGCCAACCACGACAAAGAGGATCTAAAATCTTTGACAGAAAGGCAACTGGTTGTCTAAAGCCTGTCCTCTCTTGCGTTAATACTCCCATGGCCACACCGTCTTTTGCATTGGTCTATAGGTCAAATGGCTTATTTAGGTCGGGTAAGGCCAAAACTGGGGCATTAGTAAGACGCTGTTTCACCATATCAAAATCTTTAATCTCCCCCTCCGCCCAGACAACAGTTTCACCCCCTAGAGTCGCAAGTTTATCATATAGAAATTTGACCAGGCTGGAATAATTCTCAATCTAAATCCTACAGTATCCCACCAAACCAAGGAATTTCTGAAGTTCTTGAGCATTCTTTGGAAGCGGGATCTGCAAAATACCGCGTGTTCTCTCTGGACATCTTCCTAATTCCTTGACTAACCAAATGACCTAAGTATTTAACCTCGGATTGAACAAATTGCAACTTCGATTCACTCACTCTAAGACCCTTATTCCCTAGAAAATGCAAAAAATCAACAGTGTATTGTTTAACCGAATCATACATTTCCCCAGTGATTAATAAATCATCCACATTTTGTAATAATTGACAATCCTCTCTCCGAGGGGCCTCATCTAGTACCTGTTCCAAAACTTGGCCAAACAAATTTGGTGATTCCGTAAAACCCTGTGGAAGGACCGTCTACCGGTATTGATTTTTCCATCCTGTAAAGGGATTTTCCCACTCAAATGCAAACATGTCCCTACTGTCCATTGCCAAAGGGCAGGTCCAGAAGGCATCTTTGAGATCAATTACACTGAACCACTTACTATGGGGGTCAATCCTACCCATCAACGTATAAGAGTTAGGTACAACCGGATAACGGGTGAGAATAATTTTGTTTAATTCTCTTAAATCCTGTACTAATCGGTATGTGCCGTCTGGTTTTTGGACAGGTAAAATTGGAGTATTAAAAGGTGACATGCAGGGTTCGAGTATACCGTCTTTCACCAATTGGTCAATTACTGGCTCCAGTTCCTTTCGGCCAGCCATAGGTATCGGATACTGTTTTCGTCGAACTACCTGGTCGGGGTCTTTTAGAGTAACTTCAGGGGAGGAACATCTAACCCTCCTCTATTGCCTCTTTTCGCCCATACCCTAGGATTTATTAGTCCCTGATCCTCCTCCGTCAGCACATAAAATTGAACCCCGATACCCGATTCATGTGGTCTGGTACCGATAGCCAATTGGTCCTGTAAATCACGTCCCAACAAGCAAACCCCAGCTTGGGGAACTAGTAAAAGATCCTCTGTTACTATCTTTCCTCCCATTTGTATCTTTACATTCTCTCCCCCCCCACCCCCGAAATCATCACCATCCCTTCTGTTTTAACACATTCGGGCCGTCGTAAAATACTAGACCGGGCTGCCCCGGAATCTACTAGATAAGTCATTTTGTCACCGTGGGGTCCTACGCTTAAATTTACCAATGGTTCTCCGTGCAGCCCCACAGTATGCATTAGCTGAGAACCGTGACCCCCCTATTCATAATCTGCCTCCATCAATGTGTAAGATCACGTCTCCCTGCCCCGCATTGGGCATTCCCTCTTAAAATGTCCCTCCTTTTTACAATAATAGCATACCATTGCTCCTGTTTCCCAATTTCTGCCAGGGTCTCCACAGGGTCCCGGGAATGGTGGCCATCCCTGGAATCCTCCTCTACCCCTACCTTTGTCCTGGTCTCTACTTCCCCCCTCCCGGTGCTCCTCCCTACATCCAGGAGCCGACACACAGTTCCTAACACTTCCTTGCTTTCCATCCACAAATTCCTTTACTGCCTGCATCAAAATCTTAGCCTTTTCTTTCTGTTTTTCTTCAGACCTCTGGACGTATGCCCTTTGTGCGATCTGCAAAAGCTGTGATAGTCCCTGTTCATGCCAATTCTCTGTCTTTTATAATTTCTTCCTGATATCTAAAGCTGAATTAGTAACAAAACTCGTCAATACCCACTGTTCACCTGCTGGGGATTAACCATGTAACCACTTACAGCACAGAACAGGCCAGTTCAGCCCTACTAGTCCAAGCCGTAACAAATCCCCACCCTCCTAGTCCCACTGACCAACACCCGGTCCATACCCCTCCAGTCCTCTCCTATTCATGTAACTATCCAGTCTTTCCTTAAATGTAACCAATGATCCCGCCTCGACCACGTCTGCCGGAAGCTCATTCCACATCCCTACCACCCTTTGCGTAAAGAAATTTCCCCTCATGTTCCCCTTATAATTTTCCCCCTTCAATCTTAAACCATGTCCTCTAGTTTGAATCTCCCCCTTTCTTAATTG
This sequence comes from Narcine bancroftii, assembly GCF_036971445.1. Taxonomy (NCBI): domain Eukaryota; kingdom Metazoa; phylum Chordata; class Chondrichthyes; order Torpediniformes; family Narcinidae; genus Narcine; species Narcine bancroftii. Next base: position 167,362,630 of record NC_091469.1, read on the forward strand.
AAAAAGCCTATCCACATTTACTCTGTCTGTCCCTTTTAAAATCTTAAACACCTCTATCAAGTCCCCTCTCAATCTTCTACGCTCCAGAGAAAAAAGCCCCAGTCTGCACAACCTTTCCCTGTAACTCAGACCTTGAAATCCTGTCAACATTCTCATGAACCTTCTCTGCACTCTCTCTATTTTTTTGTTTATATCTTTCCTATAATTTGGTGACCAAAACTGTACACAGTACTCCAAATTTGGCCTCACCAATGCCTTGTACAATTTAATCATAACCTCCCTACTCTTGAATTCAATACTCTGATTTATGAAGGCCAACATTCCAAATGCCTTCTTCACCACACCATCTACCTGAGTATCAGCCCTGAGGGTACTATTTACCACAACTCCTAAATCCCTTTGTTGCTCCGCACATCTCAATAGCCTACCATTTAATGCATATGACCTATTTAGATTTGCCTTTCCAAAATGTAACACCTCACACTTATCTGTATTAAATTCCATCAGCCATTTCTCAGCCCACACTTCCAGCCTTCCTAAATCACCTTTTACTCTACGGTAATCTTCCTCACTGTCCACAACACCACCAATCTTTGTATCATCCGCAAACTTGCTTATCCAATTCTCCACCCCTACTTCCAGATCGTTAATATATATAACAAACAATAGTGGACCCAGGACCGATCCCTGAGGAACTCTACTAGTCACCGGCCTCCAATTGGACAAACAATTTTCTACCACTACTCTCTGACACCTCCCATCCAACCATTGCTGAATCCATTTCACTACCTCCTCATTTATACCTAATGCCTCCACCTTTTTTCCTAACCTCCTGTGGGGAACTTTGTCAAAAGCTTTACTAAAGTCTAAATAGATAACCCCCTCGAAAAACTCAATCAGGTTTGTCAAGCATGATCTACCCCTGACAAAACCATGTTACTCCCTAACAATCCCTGTACCTCCAAATATTTGTAAATACCATCCCTCAGAACACTTTCCATCAACTTACCCACCACGGACGTCAGACTCACGAGCCTATAATTCCCAGGTTTACATTTGGACCCTTTCTTAAACAGCGGAACCACATACGCCACCCTCCAATCCTTTGGCACTACCCCCATGACCAGTGACATCCTAAATATCTCTGTTAATGGCCCCACTATCTGTCCACAAGCCTTCCTGAGTGTCCTTGGGAATATTTTGTCCGGTCTGGGAGATTTATCCACCTTTATCTTTTTCAACACAGCCATCACTACCTCCTCGGTTATCCTGATAAGCTTCATGACCTCCCCACTATTTTTCTTTACTTCAACTGGTTCAATATTTTTTCCCTAGATTTCCCCCATTTCCTCTGACTTCTCACTCAGCCTACCCTCACTATCTAAAAGGGGTCCAATTTTTTCCCTCACTAATCTTTTACTTTTAATGTACTTGTAGAAACCCTTTGGATTTATTTTTACTCTGTCTGCCAAAGCCTCTTGGTGCCTTTTTTTGGCCTTTCTAATTTCTTTCTTAAGATTCCTTCTATTCTCCTTGTAGTCCTCCTTCAAATTGTCAGCTCCCTGTTCTTTATACCTCTTGTACACCTCCCTTTTTCTCCTAACCAAATTTCCAATAATCCTCGAAAACCAAGCCTCCCGATGACTTCCAGCCTTTCCTTTGATCCTCACTGGGACATAACTACTCTGTACCCTCAAAATTTATTTTTTGAATATCCTCCATTTTTCATTTACACCCTCACCTGAAAATATCCTGTCCCACTCAATACTCCCCAAATCCCTTCTTATTCCTTCGAAATTTGCTCTTCTCCAATCCATAACCTCAACTTTAGGCCCTTCCTTGCTCTTCCTTAAAACTACCTTAAAACTAACAGAATTATGATCACTGGACCCAATTGGATCTCCAACATTAATGTCTGATACCTGACCTAGCTCGTTCCCTAACAGGAGATCCAGTATTACACTGTCCCGAGTCGGTTCTTCTACTAATTGATTCAGAAAACAATCTTGAACACATTTAACGAACTCTAGCCCATCCAGCCCTCTAACTGTATGGGTATCCCAATCAATATGAGGGAAGTTAAAATCTTCCATGATCACTACCTTATGATTCTCACACATATATGTTATCTCTCTACACATTTGTTCCTTTAGTTTTCTTGACCCATTTGGTGGTCCAGGTAATACACTCCTATTAGCACCCTCATGCCTCCTTCACCCCTCAATTGCACGCAAACAGCCTCACTGGACGATCCCTCCAGACCATCTTGCCACCTCACGGCAGTAATGTCCTCCTTAACAAGCAGAACAACTCCTCCCCCTTTTTTACCCCCTGATCTATCACATCTAAAACAAATGTATCCTGGAACGTTAAGTTGCCAGTCCTGCCTCTCTTGTAGCCAGGTCTCACTAATTGCCACAATATCGTGACCCCAAGTATCTGTCCATGCTCTAAGCTCATCTACCTTGTTCACTATGCTTCTTGCATTAAAATATATGCATCTCAGAGAATGACCCTCACATACATTCTCTTTTCTACCTTCTACCCTAATCTCCATCCTACCTTTGTTATCGGTTTTATTCCTATCTAAGTGGCCATACCCCCTGAACACTGCTCTCACACTCTGTTCCCCACCCCCCTGCCAAACTAGTTTAAACCTTCCCCCACAGCTCTAGCAAATCTGCTTGCCAGAACATTGGTCCCCCTCCAGTTCAAGTGGAGTCCGTCCCTCTTGTACAGGTCCAACCTTCCCAAGAAGAAATCCCAATGATCCAGAAATCTTATCCCTTGCCCCCTGCACCATCTCTTTAGCCACGCATTCATCCTCCACATCCTCCTATTTCTACCTCACTAGCGCGTGGCACCGGCAGCCATCCAGAGATTACTACCTTGGAGGTCCTGTTTTTTAACTTCCTACCTAATTCCACATAATCCTGTTTCAGGACCACATCCCCACTTCTAGCTAAGTCATTGGTCCCCACATGGACCACGACTTCTGGCTGTTCTCCTTCCCCTTGCAGAATGCTATGTACTCGATCAGAGATATTCCTGACCCTGGCACCAGGGAGGCAACAGACCAACCTGGATCCCCGATCTCGTCCCACAAACCTTCTATCTGTCCCTCTGACTAACGAGTCCCCAACTACAAGTATCCTGATCTTATCCCTCCTTCCCTTCTGAACCTCAGAAGGGAACCTTCTATATCCAACCCCCCATATTGCTGATGGCCGCACGTAATCTTGTCAGAAATGCAGAGGGGTTCTCCTCGGGACCTTGGGGAACCTCAAATGCCTTCTTAAAGTTCTGTCCTTTTGGAACAGACTGCTTCATTCCTTTTACTAGATTAACCCTGTACTCATCCATTCACGTGCGACCATCATTAGTAGTCTTATCCCAATTTGGGTTTACCAGGGGAAATTTAGCTTCTCCAGGTATCGCCTCTGGCCCCACCTGGTGTTCCTTATCCCAGACTCTGATCCCTGCCAGGCAGATCATTCCACGCTCATCCAAAGTAAATAGAGTCTTAAAGATAGACATTAATTCATCCCAGGTATATATATTAGGTCCCAAAAATTGATCTAATTGTTCTGAACATCCCTGAGGGTCTTCTATCAGAGAGGTAATTTCCTTCTTAAAATTGCGCACCTCAGTACTAGTCAAAGGCACATTCACAAATCTGAGACCCCCTGCATTCCCTCCCAAGGGAACCTCTCATTAAGGTCTCATCCAGTTAGTTTCTGGCTTATCTCCTCCTCTATGATGGTTAAGTTCCTGCCCTCTGGGAGACAAATCAAAGAGTCCTCCCCCTTCCTCCCGAAGGGCCTCATACTGTTCTTCTGAATGACCCTCACAATCAAAGTCTCCTCCCTCTCGTGTCAATTCAGGTGGTAATCTTGCACTCTGAGTGAGTCCTCATACCACTCCTACTTTCTCCTTTATTTAACTGTGGAGGAGGAGGGGAAGGTAAAGAAGGGTAAAACATAGGGAAAAAAGGGGAATGGGAGCCGGCACAGGGGAAACATAAGGTGGAGGGAGGGAATGTAACACATCCCATCCCTTTATTTCGGGGGCAGAAGGTTCCTCATCCTTCTTATTTGTAAATTTCTTCTTGTCCAATATCATCTGATTAGATGATTCACTAAGCCAAAAGGCTGCATATTCCCTACTCCCGGTATTGTCTCCTTGATTTTGGTAGAGCCAGATGTTCAATGCCTGACACATCCAGTCCTCGTCGGATCTGAACTTTGGCCAATATACTGAACTCCCTTTTATCAGATTCTTAACCCATTCCTGACAACAATACCTGACCATGGTCTGCTTATCCTTCCCACGGGTTTTCCCCGCTCTCCAATTGGACAACATTAGTCCTTACGGACTATGTTTCGGTATTTTATCCTCCCTTCCTTCTTAAGGACTTTTTCCCTTGCTATTTCTTCCTCCCATATTGGCAGGAAAATGAAATTCCTCTTACCGGAATCCAGTAGCTATTCCTAGCGCGCTTCCTTAACGTCCTCCTGTCATTTGTTCTCAGTGCCTCTTCTCGGATATCACTCGTTTCGTCCACTGACCAGCTACCCGTTGTCTGGGAGTCCAGCTGAATCAGCCGGGGTGCACCTACCCCCGTTGTCACGTGATCCCGGACGATTCCCCAAGTTGTGAGAAGCAGAGGTGCCTTCACAGATTTCACTCGAGACAAAAATTGAGAACAAAGAACATTTATTTTACAACAGTGCAAAGTTGGGTGCTTCCCCTTACCCTGGGAATACTCACATATACTGGGGCTTACCCAACTTTTTATACATTCTATTTCAGTACAGAGGTACCTCCCCCTTAACATTCTTCTGCCTCCTGGATTGGTTTGGCATTAGGTAATTCTGCCTATGTGCAATTTGTGTGCCTTTCTGTGTGTAAACTTCTTTACCAGGAAGTGTCGTCTGTTCTTATTCATAAATCTCAACCCCCAGGACTTGCTAAATCTATCTACTTGCTATAAGACCCCTATTCTATTATACTTGCTTAACCCTTCCTCACACTCCATTCTTACTCCACCCTTATTCAACCCATCATAATTCATTCCTATTTAGCACTTGCTTGACTTCCCTTATTCCATTATCCCTTCACCCCATCCGAATTCATTCCTATTTAGCAATTGATTAACTTCCCATATTCCATTATCTCTCACACCCTTATTGAAAACATTGCTACTGGGAACTCAGGAACATGGTATGCTGTCATTGATCTCACTACCACCTTCTTCAGTATTCTTATAGCTGAAGTCTCACAGGATCAGTTCGCCTTTACCTGGAAGGAGCACAGTATACCTTCACCCGCCTCCCTCAGGGCTATGTACACTCTCCCACTATTTGCCACAGCCGAATTGCCTGTGATTTGGAGGCGGTACCAATATTGCCTTTTCTCTTGATTCACCATTATATTGATGATGTGATGATCCAAGGGGCCACGGAAGAGATGGTACAGGAAGCAGAACAAGAGGATGCCTGGTTTACTGATGGTAGCTGCCGGTGGGTGCAAGGAAAGCAGAAGTGGAAGGCGGTGGCTTACCATCCCAGGTCAGGAATTCACTTATCAGAAGAGTGGGATGGTGGCTCCAGTCAGTATCCTGAGTTGAAGGCGGTCATTTTACCACTAGACTCCCATGATCACCCTCTTCGGCTGTTTACTGATTCCTGGGCTGTGCCTAATGGACTAGTGGTATGGATGCCTGATAGGCAAAAGAACGACTGGCTGAAACATGACCACCCAGTATGGGGAAAACAGTTGTGGCAGCTGTTGTGGGATGCTTCCCATCATCGTGAGATAACCGTTTATCACGTTGACGTCCATACCAATGCGTCGACGAACACGGCACAACATAATGCAGTAGCAGATCAGCTTGCCACTATTAGCCGCGCCGATACCATCCCCCAGGCTCAATGGGCACATGAACAGTGTGGCCATTTGGGGGAGAAGGGATCAGCTATGTGGGCCCGTACACATGCCTTACCTGTCCATCAGGATGATATCCGCCTGGTCGTGCATACATGCCCAGCATGCCAGCTTGTGAAGTCCCGCACCGTTCCTCCTTGTCCACATGGCCAAATAAGACGGGGAACTCGCTTGGCTATGGTCTGGAAAATTGATTACAGAGGCCCCATGCCAGACTGTATGGGTAAATGTTTCATCCTAGTAATGGTTGACACCTTTTCGGGCCTGGTTTTTTGTTTTTCCCACCAAGATGGCTGACCAAGCTAGCACTATCCAAGGACTAAACCTTTTAATTTCTCGTTATGATGTACCAGAGGAGATTTAGTCTGATAATGGCTCGCACTTCTCCGAGAAGTCAATCTGTGATCGGGCAACTGACAACAGTATCTTATGGGTCCACCATATTCCTTTTTACCCGCAGGCTGCCGGGTTAGTTGAATGAATGAACGGCTTACTGAAGGAACAAATTTGTTTGTTAACACCACCGGGGACCCTGAAGGGGTGGTGCCATGTGCTGCAATTTGAATCATCACCCTTTAAAGGGAGGTACACCTTTCCACCGACTTCTTCACGCTTCTGAACTACAGCCTATTCCAGAGGAAAAGCAGTTATTGCCCCCCCCCCATTCCCGAGCCAGAGAATGCCAGAGAAAAGGTATGGGTGGCACCACCAGGTAGTGGCCCTCCTGTAAAAGGGGAAATAGTGTGACCTGCCCAGCTACTGAGGGACAGCATGATTTAGTTTGTTTAAATATTGAACGCTTACAGCATCGTGATTGACATATGACAGGCTTCTTTGTTCCAGGTCCTCCGTCTTGCGCTCCTGCTGATCTGGCTTAACAGCTGCTTTTATGCCAGCAATTGGATTTGTAATGTCAAGGACATTCTGAGGGAGTTGCCCGTGGGGGACACGGCCCGATGTATCCACTAATATCTATGATAATGTTCAGAATTTTTCAAAATCTGTTCATGAGCTTCAGTGTCTGGGTATTGTGGCTCACAAGGATAGTTTGAGCCTTGGTTGGAATCCTTTTTCATGGATAATTGGTACATTTGGGGGATCGGACCACAATATTCTCCGATGGTTGCTCGCATTATTGCTTATTTTTCTGTTTATTATAGTTTTAGTTTCTCTTTTTCGCTCCTGTACTCAAATGCTTGTAAAGTCTTGTAAGTGACAGGCTGCGACCAAGGGGTGGAATGTAATGGAGGATTTAGACCAGCTTATGCAAGAAGGGATGCAATTGCATCAGAAGACATCATCTAAATTCCACCATGGGGCCCAGAGATGCAGTTGTGTTTTGTTGGTCACAGACTGTCAGGAGACCTTGAAGATAATTAAATCATTTATTCAAAGAGATAAGCTATGAGTAAACAATTTTTTGGGTAATATAAGCCATGGTCCCACTGCTGAAGTGGAGACTCTCTGAGGGGTGGAAACATCTCTCAGCAAGAAGAAAAACTTCTAGAGTCCAGCTAACGTCCCGGTCGGAGGAGGTGGAGAAGCTGCTACCGGTGCCCCGACAACCTACTACAAGTGTGCAGTCATTGCCTCGCTTCGGCAGTTGGGACCAGTCCAAGCGTTGATAAGTAATTGGGAAGGGCTTGCATATTGTAGTTTGAAATCAGCTTTTGAATTTGTAATCAACATTTGTATAAACTGAACTGCTCTTGGTGTGGGTGTCTATTTTCTTTCAGTAGCTCAAACACTGTGACCAATCTAAAACAAAGTGAGATGTACAAGTTTACCCAGGACACATGGTTCCCCTTACTATGATGTCATCCACTGAGGTATCAACTCTGTCCAGGTACTCCTAGACCATATGGATAGATTTATGATACACATCAGGAGCTGAGGCAATTTTGAATAGTAAAATTAGGAATCCATATCTGCCAAATGGACTATTGAACGTACACAGTCTTGAACTTGCTTCATCCAATTTCAATTAGTTACATCCAATTTCAAATGCCAAAATCCTGAGGATGCATCTAACTTGCTAAAAAACTTTGCATTTGCAAACCCTAAGCCTAACCCTAATGTGCAAACTGTGACATGATTTCTTCATGTGTCAGAAGCTTAAAGTGTTCTCTCTTTATTGCTCTGTTTCGATCTCTTGGATCCAGGCAAATTCTAACTTTTCATTCTTTTTGTCCACAATGACGAGTAAACCAACCCACTCTGTTGGCTCATCTATCTTCTGAATCATGTTCAGGCTTTCCATCCTGTCCAACTCTGCCTTTAGTTGCTTTTGAAGCGCAAATGGAACTTTTCTGCATGGATGTATTATCGGTGGCACACATCTATCCACTCTGATCATGTGTTCTCCTGGAAGGCAGCCTAGACCCTGAAATAAGTCATTGTACTCTTTCATGAGTTTATCATAGACTGACTCTCCTTTGCTTTCCACATCGAGGACTCTTTTTATCAGGTTCAGTTTCTCACAGGCTGTTAAACCTAATATGGCTCGTACATCCTTTGGTCCCACGATGAATGCTAGCATGTGCTCTCTGTCCTTGTGTTTCACTTTGACAATGCATTCTCCTTGCACTGGTATATCAGTACCTGAATATTCCTATCACCTTCACTTTTGTTCCATACATCTTTGGTCTGGGTCTAATCTTCTTAAAATCAGTCTCTGATATTACATTAATTTGTGCTCCAGTATCCAATTTAACTGAAATGTATATGTCATTCACTTTTAATCACAACATCCAGTCTCTGTTTTTTCTTGTTTTCAGTCACAACATCTACTTAGGATTCCTTTATCTCCCTTCATCTACTGCATGAACCTTGCTTTGTTGCGCTTGGTTCCTACAGCAACGTGCATAATGGTTGCTTTTGTTTCACATATAGAATATTTTACCATATTGCCAGACACCTTGTGTACTGCATCGACGACATGACTTTTGATTGTCCCTTTCATTTTTCTTCACTGACCACGCCTCTCTTTCCACTTTGGCTCACATTTTGTTAAACGGTTTATGTCTGCTCTTGCTCACTTCATCCACGTTGCAGTCAGTTTCACTGAACAGCTGTTTTGCTTGCAATTTTACAGTTTCTGTAGCCCTACAGAGTGCTATGGGTTTTTCCAGGTCCAGATTTTGCTCTCGTAGCAGTCTTTCCCTTAGACTATTATCTGGAATACCACACACAAGTGCTTCCTTCAACAGTTAACCAAACCCAAGAAGAAGTGTAATCGGATTTGGACTTTTTCTAGGTTGGTTTAATGCTCGTAGTCGTCTCAACTGGTAATTATAATGTCATCGAGATAAGATCCTATATTAATTCCATGCAAAAATTTGTCCATGGTCGCTTGAAATATAGCCAGGGCTGCTGATATTCCATATGGCATTCAGGTAGAGGTGAATAACCCCAAGTATTGATCATCCAATTCTATTTGTTGGTATTCTTGTGATAAATATAGTTTGGTGAAATTTTTTCTCCTGTTCTCTCTCATACACACACACACACACACACACACACACACACACACACACACACACACACACACACACACACACAAAGTGGGGTTGTTTTAGAGTTAAGAAAGATATTATTAAGTTACTAATAATAAAAAATTGTTTTTGAAGATACCATTGTCTTGCTGTTATTACTGCTGGTCTTACGACATAACAATTGGCGAACTTTTACAATAAAAGTCCCAGAATCTTTTACAATGTCACAAAATAATGTTAAATTACCAACAAACTTTAACAGAGAACCATGGAAACCTCCCCCCACACCTTTCCTCACTCAGAACAGATGAAAGGCCTCTCCCAGGTATGGACTCACTGTTGGCTCCTCAAGTGGAGCAGGTGAATGGCCTCTCCCTGGTGTGAACCCATTGGTGGATCAGCAAGTTGGAGAACTGGATGAACGCCTTTCTGCACTTGGGGCAGACGAACGGCCTCTCCCTGGAGTAGACTTTGCTGGTGCGATGACTGAATGAAGGCCTTCCTGCACTGGGGGGCAGACAAATGGCCTCTCCCTGGAGTGGACCCGCTGGTGGTTCAGCAGGTGGGACGACTGGGTGAAGCCTTTCTTGCACTGGGGGCAGATGAATGGCCTCTCTCCAGTGTGGACCCGCCGGTGTCTCATTAAGTTGCAGGTCTGGGTGAAGCCCTTCCCGCACTCGGGGCAGGTGAAGGGCCTTTTGCAGGTGTGCATACGCCAGTGTATCTCAAGCTGGGACAAACTGATGAAGGCCTTCTCGCACTCGGGGCAGGCCAACGGCTTTTCCCCAGTGTGGATCCGCAGGTGCCTCAGCAGACTGGAGGTCTGGGTGAAGCCCTTCCCGCACTCGGAGCATGTAAATGGCTTCTCCCCGGTGTGGTCCCACTGGTGGCTCCTTAAGTTGGAGGCCTGGGCGAACTCTTTCCCGCATTCAGAGCAGACAAATGGCCTCTCTCCGGCGTGAACCCGCTGGTGGGTTATCAGATGGGATGACTGGATGAAGCCCTTGCCACACTCATGGCACACGAACAGACTTTGGCTTTCACTGCTGTGAACCTTCGGGTGTCTCATCATTTTTGATCTCTCACTGAAGGACTTCCTGTACTCCCCAGTGTGGACCCGCTGGTGAGTCAGCAGGTTTGAAGTCTGGGTGAAGCCCTTGCCGCACTCAGGGCAGGTGAAAGGCCTCTCCTTGGTGTGGACTCGCTGGTGGGTCAGCATATGGGACAACCTAGTGAAGCCCTTGCTGCACTCAGGGCAGGTGAAAGGTCTCTCCCCGGTGTGGACCCGCTGGTGGGTCAGCAGGTTGGAGGTATGGGTGAAGCTCTTGCCGCATTCGGGGCAGGAGAAGGGCCTCTCCCCGGTGTGGACCCGCTGGTGTCTCAGCAGGTTGGAGGTGTGGGTGAAGCCCTTGCCGCATTCAGAGCAGGTGAAGGGCCTCTCCCCAGTGTGGACCCGCTGGTGGGTCAGCAGGTCGGAGGTGTGCATGAAGCCCTTGCTGCACTCGGAGCAGGTGAAGGGCCTCTCCCCTGTGTGGACCCTCTGGTGGGTCAGCAGGCTGGAGGTGTGGGTGAAGCCTTTGCCGCACTCGGGACAGGTGAAGGGCCTCTCCCCGGTGTGGACCCGCTTGTGGGTCAGCAGGCTGGAAGACTGGGCGAAGCCCTTGCCGCAATCAGGGCAGGTGAAGGGCCTCTCCCCTGTGTGGACCCTCTGGTGGGTCAGCAGGCTGGAGGTGTGGGTGAAGCCTTTGCCGCACTCGGGACAGGTGAAGGGCCTCTCCCCGGTGTGGACCCGCTTGTGGGTCAGCAGGCTGGAGGACTGGGCGAAGCCCTTGCCACAATTAGGGCAGGTGAAGGGCCTCTCCCCAGTGTGGACCCGCTGGTGTCTCTTTAACTCACTCGACCATTTAAAGTTCTTTCCGCAGTCGGAGCAATGAAGCGGGTTCATCTCTGTGGGAATGAGAGGGCATGACCTGGGGATAAATCAATGCAGTCCTGCCCCAGGCCACATGAGAGGATGTGACCAGGGATAAATCAATGCAGTCCTGCCCCAGGCCACATGGGAGGATGTGACCAGGGATAAATCAATGCAGTCCTGCCTCAGGCCACAAGAGAGGATGTGACCAGGGATAAATCAATGCAGTCCTGCCTCAGGCCACAAGAGAGGATGTGACCAGGGATAAATCAATGCAGTCCTGCCCCAGGCCACATGGGAGGATGTGACCAGGGATAAATCAATGCAGTCCTGCCTCAGGCCACAAGAGAGGATGTGACCAGGGATAAATCAATGCAGTCCTGCCCCAGGCCACATGGGAGGATGTGACCAGGGATAAATCAATGCAGTCCTGCCTCAGGCCACAAGAGAGGATGTGACCAGGGATAAATCAACGCAGTCCTGCCTCAGGCCACAAGAGAGGATGTGACCAGGGATAAATCAATGCAGTCCAGCCCGAGGCTGGGCCTAGGCCCGGGCCCACGAGAGCCCTGGGTTCCGGGAGCCGGTGCTGCGCTCTGCTCCTAGCGCCCGGTGCTGAACCGCCTCCGGTCCGGCTGCCCCCGACCCAGCGTTTGCCCAGGATGATGCGGAACCCCCTTCCTCAACCTGCTCTCGCCCTTTCGTCCATCACTCGGCTCCTCCTCGCGGGCTGCGGCCGCCCCGTCACGTGACGGCGTCCCCCGCCCAGGCGGCGGCGCGCTGACGTCACCGCGCCGCCAGCGGCCCTGAGCGCCGTTCCCTCGGCAACGGGCCGGTCCACGGAGGAGGCCGCGGCCTGGCCTGGGCCTGGGGTTGAGGTGAGACTTTCCCCGGGCGGGGGTGGGAGAGGGAGAGGGAGAGGGCCAGGGCCAGGCCGGTGGGACCAAGGTCCGGTCGGGGTCTCATCCCCCCACAGTCGGGCCGGGGGTTGAGGGTGAGGATGAGGGCAGGGACCGCGTCTCCTGTCACACGGGGAAGGATCAGGGAGAAGGGTCCTTGACAACGGCCTGGGCAGCGAGTTTGTCCGGCTGCAGTCCCGGCCGCTCGGATGAGTTGGGGCAGCATTAGGGGAGGGGGTGAGGATGGAGGTAGGGGTGAGAGTGGGAGGGGAGGGAGCTGATGGGAAGGGAAGTGGTTGGGGGAGAGGTGTGGGGGAGAGGACAAGAGGGAGGGGGGAGGGGCGAGGGGCAGGGCAAGAGGGAGGGGGCAGGGCAAGAGGGAGGGGGCAGGGCAAGAGGGAGGGGGCAGGGCAAGAGGGAGGGGGCAGGGCAAGAGGGAGGGGGAGGGCAAGGGTGGGGAGGGCAAGGGTGGGGAGGGGCAGGGCGAGAGGGAGGTGGCAGGGCGAGAGGGAGGGTGGCAGGGCGAGAGGGAGGGTGGCAGGGCGAGAGGGAGGGTGGCAGGGCGAGAGGGAGGGTGGCAGGGCGAGAGGGAGGGTGGCAGGGCGAGAGGGAGGGGCAGGGCAAGAGGGAGGGGCAGGGCAAGAGGGAGGGGCAGGGCAAGAGGGAGGGGCAGGGCAAGAGGGAGGGGCAGGGGAAGAGGGAGGGGCAGGGGAAGAGGGAGGGAGGGTGGGGAGGGGAAGAGGGAGGGAGGGTGGGGAGGGGAAGAGGGAGGGAGGGTGGGGAGGGGAAGAGGGAGGGAGGGTGGGGAGGGCAAGAGGGAGGGAGGGTGGGGAGGGCAAGAGGGAGGGAGGGTGGGGAGGGCAAGAGGGAGGGAGGGTGGGGAGGGCAAGAGGGAGGGAGGGTGGGGAGGGCAAGAGGGAGGGAGGGTGGGGAGGGCAAGAGGGAGGGAGGGTGGGGAGGGCAAGAGGGAGGGAGGGTGGGGAGGGCAAGAGGGAGGGTGGGGAGGGCGAGTGAGGGAGGGGCAGGGCAAGAGTGAGGGGAGGGGGAGGGGGCAGGGCGAGGGAGGGGGCAGGGCGAGGGAGGGTGGGGAGGGGGAGAGGGAGGGAGGGGGAGAGGGAGGGTGGGGAGGGGAGCAGGGCGAGGGAGGGTGGGGAGGGGGAGAGGGAGGGTGGGGAGGGGGAGAGGGTGGGTGGGGAGGGGGAGAGGAGGGAGGGTGGGGAGGGGGAGGGCCAGAGGGAGGGTGGGGAGGGGGAGGGCCAGAGGGAGGGTGGGGAGGGGGAGGGCCAGAGGGAGGGTGGGGAGGGGGAGGGCCAGAGGGAGGGTGGGGAGGGGGAGGGCCAGAGGGAGGGTGGGGAGGGGGAGGGCCAGAGGGAGGGTGGGGAGGGGGAGGGCCAGAGGGAGGGTGGGGAGGGGGAGGGCCAGAGGGAGGGTGGGGAGGGGGAGGGCCAGAGGGAGGGGGGGGAGGGGGAGGGCCAGAGGGAGGGGGGGGAGGGGGAGGGCCAGAGGGAGGGGGGGGAGGGGGAGGGCCAGAGGGAGGGGGGGGAGGGGAAGAGGGGGGGAGGGGAAGAGGGGGGGAGGGGAAGAGGGGGGGAGGGGAAGAGGGGGGGAGGGGAAGAGGGGGGGAGGGGAAGAGGGGGGGAGGGGAAGAGGGGGGGAGGGGAAGAGGGGGGGAGGGGAAGAGGGAGGGAGGGTGGGGAGGGGAAGAGGGAGGGAGGGTGGGGAGGGGAAGAGGGAGGGTGGGGAGGGCAAGAGGGAGGGTGGGGAGGGCAAGAGGGAGGGGAGGGGGAGGGGGCAGGGCGAGGGAGGGGGCAGGGCGAGGGAAGGGAGCAGGGAGAGGGAGGGTGGGGAGGGGGAGAGGGCAGGGCGAGGGAGGGGGCAGGGCGAGGGAGGGGAGCAGGGCGAGGGAGGGGAGCAGGGGGAGAGGGAGGGGGAGAGGGAGGGTGGGGAGGGGGAGAGGGAGGGTGGGTGGGGAGGGCGAGGGCCAGAGGGAGGGTGGGGAGGGGGAGGGCCAGAGGGAGGGTGGGGAGGGGGAGGGCCAGAGGGAGGGTGGGGAGGGGGAGGGCCAGAGGGAGGGTGGGGAGGGGGAGGGCCAGAGGGAGGGTGGGGAGGGGGAGGGCCAGAGGGAGGGGGAGGGCCAGAGGGAGGGTGGGGAGGGGCAGGGCAAGAGAGGGTGCGGAGGGGGAGGGGCAGGGCAAGAGGGAGGGGGCAGGGCAAGAGGGAGGGGGCAGGGCAAGAGGGAGGGGGCAGGGCAAGAGGGAGGGTGGGGAGGGGCGTAAGAGGGAGGGGGCAGGGCAAGAGGGAGGGGCAGGGCAAGAGGGAGGGGGGAGGGCGGGGAGGGGGAGGGGCACCGCAAGAGGGAGGGGCAGGGCAAGAGTGAGGGTGGGGAGGGGAGGCAGGGCAAGAGTGAGGGTGAGGGAGGGCAAGATAGGGTGGGGAGGGCAAGAGTGAGGGTGGGGAGGGCAAGAGTGAGGGTGGGGAGGGCGAGAGACGGTGGGGAGGGGGAGGGGCAGGGCGAGAGGGAGGGGGCAGGGCGAGAGGGAGGGGGCAGGGCGAGAGGGAGGGGGCAGGGCGAGAGGGAGGGGGCAGGGCGAGAGGGAGGGGGCAGGGCGAGAGGGAGGGGGCAGGGCGAGAGGGAGGGGGCAGGGCGAGAGGGAGGGGGCAGGGCGAGAGGGAGGGGGCAGGGCGAGAGGGAGGGGGCAGGGCGAGAGGGAGGGGGCAGGGCGAGAGGGAGGGGGCAGGGCGAGAGGGAGGGGGCAGGGCGAGAGGGAGGGGGCAGGGCGAGAGGGAGGGGGCAGGGCGAGAGGGAGGGGGCAGGGCGAGAGGGAGGGGGCAGGGCGAGAGGGAGGGGGCAGGGCGAGAGGGAGGGGGCAGGGCGAGAGGGAGGGGGCAGGGCGAGAGGGAGGGGGCAGGGCGAGAGGGAGGGGGCAGGGCGAGAGGGAGGGGGCAGGGCGAGAGGGAGGGGGCAGGGCGAGAGGGAGGGGCAGGGCGAGAGGGAGGGGGCAGGGCGAGAGGGAGGGGGCAGGGCGAGAGGGAGGGGGCAGGGCGAGAGGGAGGGGGCAGGGCGAGAGGGAGGGGGCAGGGCGAGAGGGAGGGGGCAGGGCGAGAGGGAGGGGGCAGGGCGAGAGGGAGGGTGGGGAGGGGGAGGGGGAGGGTGGGGAGGGGGAGAGTGAGGGTGGGGAGGGGGAGAGTGAGGGTGGGGAGGGGGAGGGCAAGAGGGCGGGTGGGGAGGGGGAGGGCCAGAGGGCGGGTGGGGAGGGGCAGGGCCAGAGGGCGGGTGGGGAGGGGCAGGGCCAGGGCCAGAGGGCGGGTGGGGAGGGGGAGGGGCAGGGCCAGAGGGCGGGTGGGGAGGGGCAGGGCCAGAGGGCGGGTGGGGAGGGGGAGGGCCAGAGGGCGGGTGGGGAGGGGCAGGGCCAGAGGGCGGGTGGGGAGGGGCAGGGCCAGAGGGCGGGTGGGGAGGGGCAGGGCCAGAGGGCGGGTGGGGAGGGGCAGGGCCAGAGGGCGGGTGGGGAGGGGCAGGGCCAGAGGGCGGGTGGGGAGGGGCAGGGCCAGAGGGCGGGTGGGGAGGGGCAGGGCCAGAGGGCGGGTGGGGAGGGGGAGGGCCAGAGGGCGGGTGGGGAGGGGGAGGGCCAGAGGGCGGGCGAGGGAGGGTGGGGAGGGCGAGGGAGGGTGGGGAGGGCAAGAGTGAGGGTGGGGAGGGCAAGAGTGCGGGGGAGGGGCAGGGCAAGAGTGAGGGTGGGCAGGGCAAGAGTGAGGGTGGGGAGGGCAAGAGTGAGGGTGGGGAGAGGGAGGGTGGGGAGAGGGAGGGTGGGGAGGGGCAAGAGGGAGGGTGGGGAGGGGCAAGAGGGAGGGTGGGGAGGGGCAAGAGGGAGGGTGGGGAGGGGCAAGAGGGAGGGTGGGGAGGGGCAAGAGGGAGGGTGGGGAGGGGCAAGAGGGAGGGGGCAGGGCAAGAGGGAGGGGGCAGGGCAAGAGGGAGGGTGGGGAGGGCAAGAGGGAGGGTGGGGAGGGCAAGAGGGAGGGTGGGGAGGGCAAGAGGGAGGGTGGGGAGGGGCAGGGCAAGAGGGAGGGTGGGGAGGGGGAGGCAGGGCAAGAGTGAGGGTGAGGGAGGGCAAGAGAGGGTGGGGAGGGGGAGGGGCAGGGCGAGAGGGAGGGGGCAGGGCGAGAGGGAGGGGGAAGGGCGAGGGAGGGGGCAGGGCGAGAGGGAGGGGGCAGGGCGAGAGGGAGGGGGCAGGGCGAGAGGGAGGGGGCAGGGCGAGAGGGAGGGGGCAGGGCGAGAGGGAGGGTCTGGAGGGGGTGAGGGAGGGTGGGGAGAGGGAGGGTGGGGAGGGGGAGAGGGAGGGTGGGGAGGGGGAGGGAGGGTGGGGAGGGGGAGGGAGGGTGGGGAGGGGGAGGGCCAGAGGGAGGGTGGGGAGGGGGAGGGCCAGAGGGAGGGTGGGGAGGGGGAGGGCCAGAGGGAGGGGGAGGGCCAGAGGGAGGGTGGGGAGGGGCAGGGCAAGAGAGGGTGCGGAGGGGGAGGGGCAGGGCAAGAGAGGGTGCGGAGGGGGAGGGGCAGGGCAAGAGGGAGGGGGCAGGGCAAGAGGGAGGGGGCAGGGCAAGAGGGAGGGGGCAGGGCAAGAGGGAGGGGGCAGGGCAAGAGGGAGGGGGCAGGGCAAGAGGGAGGGGGCAGGGCAAGAGGGAGGGGGCAGGGCAAGAGGGAGGGTGGGGAGGGGCGTAAGAGGGAGGGTGGGGAGGGGCAAGAGCGAGGGGGCAGGGCAAGAGGGAGGGGCAGGGCAAGAGGGAGGGGGGAGGGCGGGGAGGGGGAGGGGCACCGCAAGAGGGAGGGGCAGGGCAAGAGTGAGGGTGGGGAGGGGAGGCAGGGCAAGAGTGAGGGTGAGGGAGGGCAAGATAGGGTGGGGAGGGCAAGAGTGAGGGTGGGGAGGGCAAGAGTGAGGTTGGGGAGGGCGAGAGACGGTGGGGAGGGGGAGGGGCAGGGCGAGAGGGAGGGGGCAGGGCGAGAGGGAGGGGGCAGGGCGAGAGGGAGGGGGCAGGGCGAGAGGGAGGGGGCAGGGCGAGAGGGAGGGGGCAGGGCGAGAGGGAGGGGGCAGGGCGAGAGGGAGGGGGCAGGGCGAGAGGGAGGGGGCAGGGCGAGAGGGAGGGGGCAGGGCGAGAGGGAGGGGGCAGGGCGAGAGGGAGGGGGCAGGGCGAGAGGGAGGGGGCAGGGCGAGAGGGAGGGGGCAGGGCGAGAGGGAGGGGGCAGGGCGAGAGGGAGGGGGCAGGGCGAGAGGGAGGGGGCAGGGCGAGAGGGAGGGGGCAGGGCGAGAGGGAGGGGGCAGGGCGAGAGGGAGGGGGCAGGGCGAGAGGGAGGGGGCAGGGCGAGAGGGAGGGGGCAGGGCGAGAGGGAGGGGGCAGGGCGAGAGGGAGGGGGCAGGGCGAGAGGGAGGGGGCAGGGCGAGAGGGAGGGGGCAGGGCGAGAGGGAGGGGGCAGGGCGAGAGGGAGGGGGCAGGGCGAGAGGGAGGGGGCAGGGCGAGAGGGAGGGGGCAGGGCGAGAGGGAGGGGGCAGGGCGAGAGGGAGGGGGCAGGGCGAGAGGGAGGGGGCAGGGCGAGAGGGAGGGGGCAGGGCGAGAGGGAGGGGGCAGGGCGAGAGGGAGGGGGCAGGGCGAGAGGGAGGGTGGGGAGGGGGAGGGTGGGGAGGGGGAGGGGGAGGGTGGGGAGAGTGAGGGTGGGGAGGGGGAGAGTGAGGGTGGGGAGGGGGAGAGTGAGGGTGGGGAGGGGCAGGGCCAGAGGGCGGGTGGGGAGGGGCAGGGCCAGAGGGCGGGTGGGGAGGGGCAGGGCCAGGGCCAGAGGGCGGGTGGGGAGGGGCAGGGGCAGGGCCAGAGGGCGGGTGGGGAGGGGGAGGGGCAGGGCCAGAGGGCGGGTGGGGAGGGGCAGGGCCAGAGGGCGGGTGGGGAGGGGGAGGGCCAGAGGGCGGGTGGGGAGGGGGAGGGCCAGAGGGCGGGTGGGGAGGGGGAGGGCCAGAGGGCGGGCGAGGGAGGGTGGGGAGGGCGATGGAGGGTGGGGAGGGCGAGGGAGGGTGGGGAGGGCGAGAGTGCGGGGGAGGGGCAGGGCAAGAGGGAGGGTGGGGAGGGCAAGAGGGAGGGTGTGGAGGGCAAGAGGGAGGGTGGGGAGGGGCAAGAGGGAGGGTGGGGAGGGGCAAGAGGGAGGGTGGGGAGGGGCAAGAGGGAGGGTGGGGAGGGGCAAGAGGGAGGGTGGGGAGGGGCAAGAGGGAGGGTGGGGAGGGGCAAGAGGGAGGGTGGGGAGGGGCAAGAGGGAGGGTGGGGAGGGGCAAGAGGGAGGGTGGGGAGGGGGAGGGTGGGGAGGGGGAGGGTGGGGAGGGGGAGGGTGGGGAGGGGCAAGAGGGAGGGTGGGGAGGGCAAGAGGGAGGGTGGGGAGGGCAAGAGGGAGGGTGGGGAGGGCAAGAGGGAGGGTGGGGAGGGCAAGAGGGAGGGTGGGGAGGGCAAGAGGGAGGGTGGGGAGGGCAAGAGGGAGGGTGGGGAGGGCAAGAGGGAGGGTGGGGAGGGCAAGAGGGAGGGTGGGGAGGGCAAGAGGGAGGGTGGGGAGGGCAAGAGGGAGGGTGGGGAGGGCAAGAGGGAGGGTGGGGAGGGCAAGAGGGAGGGTGGGGAGGGCAAGAGGGAGGGTGGGGAGGGCAAGAGGGAGGGTGGGGAGGGCAAGAGGGAGGGTGGGGAGGGCAAGAGGGAGGGTGGGGAGGGCAAGAGGGAGGGTGGGGAGGGCAAGAGGGAGGGTGGGGAGGGCAAGAGGGAGGGTGGGGAGGGGGAGGGAGGGCAAGAGGGAGGGTGGGGAGGGTGAGGGAGGGCAAGAGAGGGTGGGGAGGGGGAGGGGCAGGGCGAGAGGGAGGGGGCAGGGCGAGAGGGAGGGTCTGGAGGGGGTGAGGGAGGGTGGGGAGAGGGAGGGTGGGGAGGGGGAGAGGGAGGGTGGGGAGGGGGAGAGGGAGGGTGGGGAGGGGGAGGGAGGGTGGGGAGGGGGAGAGGGTGGGTGGGGAGGGGGAGAGGGAGGGTGGGGAAGGCGAGAGGGAGGGTGGGGAGGGGGGGGCAGGGCCAGGGGGAGGGGGGGGCAGGGCCAGAAGGAGGGTGGGGAGGGGCAGGGCCAGGGGGCGGGTGGGGAGGGGCAGGGCCAGGGGGCGGGTGGGGAGGGGGAGGGCCAGGGGGCGGGTGGGGAGGGGGAGGGCCAGGGGGCGGGTGGGGAGGGGGAGGGGCAGGGGGCGGGTGGGGAGGGGGAGGGGCAGGGGGCGGGTGGGGAGGGGGAGGGGCAGGGCCAGGGGGCGGGTGGGGAGGGGGAGGGGCAGGGCCAGAGGGCGGGTGGGGAGGGGGAGGGGCAGGGCCAGAGGGCGGGCGAGTGAGGGTGGGGAGGGGCAGGGCCAGAGGGAGGGCGAGTGAGGGTGGGGAGGGGCAGGGCCAGAGGGAGGGGGAGGGTGGGTGGTTAGGGCGAGGGGGAGGGTGGGTGGGGAGGGCGAGGGGGAGGGTGGGTGGGGAGGGCGAGGGGGAGGGTGGGTGGGGAGGGCGAGGGGGAGGCTGGTTGGGGAGGGCGAGGGGGAGGGTGGGTGGGGAGGGCGAGGGGGAGGGTGGGTGGGGAGGGTGGGTGGGGAGGGCGAGGGGGAGGGGGAGGGCCAGAGGGAGGGCGAGTGAGGGTGGGGAGGGGCAGGGCCAGAGGGAGGGCGAGTGAGGGTGGGGAGGGGCAGGGCCAGAGGGAGGGCGAGTGAGGGTGGGGAGGGGCAGGGCCAGAGGGAGGGCGAGTGAGGGTGGGGAGGGGCAGGGCCAGAGGGAGGGCGAGTGAGGGTGGGGAGGGGCAGGGCCAGAGGGAGGGCGAGTGAGGGTGGGGAGGGGCAGGGCCAGAGGGAGGGCGAGTGAGGGTGGGGAGGGCGAGTGAGGGTGGGGAGGGCGAGTGAGGGTGGGGAGGGCGAGTGAGGGTGGGGAGGGCGAGTGAGGGTGGGGAGGGCGAGTGAGGGAGGGGAGGGCGAGTGAGGTTTGGGAGGGCGAGTGAGGGTGGGGAGGGTAAGAGTGAGGGTGGGGAGGGCAAGAGTGAGGGTGGGGAGGGCAAGAGTGAGGTTGAGGAGGGGGTGGGGCAGGGCAAGTGTGAGGGAGGGGCAGGGCAACAGTGAGGGTGCAGATGGAAGATCCATGGCAGGGATGATGCTCACTCCCGCCTACATGACAGCAGGTCCAACCCTAGATTCTTTTCCTGGGGGCCAGGCAGAGTGTGGACTGGGTGGTGTGGATCCTTGATGATCATTGCTGCTCTCTGACAGTGTCGTTCCCTGTAGATGTACTCAATCCCTTTCAATGATCTGAATGATCATGTGGGAAATGGGATCAACAAGTTTGCAGATGATGCATAGATTGAAAGTGCAGTGGATGGTGAGGAAGGTTTTCAAAGCTGCAGTGGGATCTGGACCAGCTGGAAAAATGAGCTGCAGAATGGCAATGGAATTTAACACAGACAAGTGTCAGTTGTTGCACTTTGGGAGGTCGAACCTGTTAAGTATTTGATGTTTCAGAAAGCACTGCACACAGAGACGTGACGCTTTGTTCATCATTCACTCTTCACACTTATATAATCAAAGAGTATTTGGTTCTTTCCTAATCTGCACATTCGACTTGGTCAGAACTCTCCAAACCAAGAGTGAAACACAGCCCTTATATTGTTCACCTAATTCATCTTTTCTCAGTGCATTAGGTCACGTGTGCAGGTTTCAAGGCCTAAAGGACCTTATAAATCAGAACCTTGCCTTGCTGATCTTCCCAGTTAACATGCCTGCTCATTTTGAGGGCTGTATTATGAGCCCAGAGATCCCAGCAGCAATAGATATTCACCAAGACAAATAGTTACTTGAACAAAAGTTGCTTTTAATTATCTTTAAACATGAAAATAGAATCAAACTTTAACTTATCTATTATTAACTTAACCTAACCCCCTTCTAATTCTAAGCACACATATATGTAATGTAATATGTAAGTTCAGAAAAGTTCTTTGGTTCACAGTCCAATCTCACTTCTCATTCCTCCAAGTTCACTGGTTGCAGGCAATTCCTATACTGTGCACAGAATTTAACACTTATGAAGTTCACCAGGCTTTGGTACTTGCTAGATAAATGGTTACCGCTCAGGAAGGTTCTTGTTGGTTTTCAGAGAGAGATTTGTTGTTCCAGGATATCTGGAACTGATGAACTTCCATCAATCACCTCAGTGTCTTGCTGATTAAACTTGCCCCATCAGGGATCTCCAAATGATAACCTCTTTCTTTCAGGTCACCACAGAGTTCCTTTTTGTTTCTCTTATTGCAAGTGAAACATTAGACAACCAGTCCTGTTCTCTTGCATGAACCACAAGGGCTGTGACTAGGCCATCTTCCACACTGGGGTTCTTGCCAGCTTGTCCTGTTCTAGTTCCAGCTGCTCTTGCTGGCTGAAACACAGACAGAGTATTCTCTGTTTCTCTCTCTCTCTCTCCACTCACTCACTCACTCACTCACACACATACACCCTGAGACTGAGAGAAAGCCTGTTTGACTCTCTACTTGCTAAACCACATGAACTTCCTACAACACCAAGTCTCCTGCAGACAATAGTGGAGCCAGCATTCTCTTTTATCTGTTGCTTTTGTGTAAACAAGAATCCATTAGTGACGTCTCTTGAGCACTCTTCAAAGCTCTTGCAAAAAGGTGTGAGAAGCCACTATGGCTACAGTATTTCAAATAAGATCTATTTTAAAGTGTTTGCATGTGACCTACTCTAACAAACCTTTCCCAATTTATCTCCCCAAAACATTTCTATATACTCTCATAACTGTGAGTGGACAACTCTATTTTAAACAAAAAGATGTCTCATTAACCCTCTCATTACACACGTTCAAGTTTATTATTTATCCCTCCTGATAGAACCAGAATAAACAGCGTTTCTCCGAGCCAAACTATCTAAATTTAAATGTAGACATACAGCACGGTAACAGCCACTTTCAGCCCACGAGCCAGTGCTGCCCAATTGACCTACATCCCCTTGTATGTTTTGGAGGGTGGGAGAAACTGGAGCCCCAGGGTACATGCACGACACCACATACAACCCTGAGATCCTTTTTCCCGCGGGCCAGGCAGAATTATCTCTTATCAGTAGTGCAAAAAAACTGTACCCAACATTTAATTATTACAAAATATCTCTGTATTTTTACTTTATATCTTTTTTTGTATTCAGGTGCCTAACTTTTTATCCAGAATTCCAAAAACCAGTCCTTATATCAGCACATGACATCATTCATAAGTAATGTTAATTTCCCGTAATAAATTTTCCATTTTCAGATGGAGTACCCCCCCCCCCCCACCCAGACCCTGTCATTCCTGCCCCTGCCTCGCATGGGCGCCGTCTCTTCCATTCTGTGGAAAGGTGACATTTGGCTCTGAGTACCTGGGGTAGGAGAGAAGCAGGCGGCAGCTGGCTCAATGTAGGAACAATGGCCGTCTTCCTTACCCGTAATTCCCCACGCACCTGGAACTGCTCTAGTTCTGGCAGAGCGCTTACAGCTGCATGGGGGATTATGGGTAACGAAGATGGCCATTGCTCCTGCATTGAGCCATTGCCGCGATCCAGTATAGCGCTCCATTAATCTGCGCTTGTCAGTGCTGAACCCTGCCATGTCAGGAGTTAGATGGGCAAGTGACAGATGGCACCGCGCTGTTTGGGTTTGCCTGAGGGCCAGCTCGACGAACGGTGGAGCAGCTGACAACCGCGTAAAACAACCTACTACGCATAAAGCCATGTTGACTATCCCTGGTTCTCCAAATAATTTAGAATCCTACTTTTTAGAATACCTTCCAATAATTTGCCTACTACTGACATTAGGCTCACCAGTCTATAATTTCCAGGGTTACTTTTGCAGCCTTTTTTAAACATTGGAATAACGTGAAATACTCTCCAATCCTTTGGCACCACACCACAATGGCAAAGGACATTTTCTGCCAGAGCCCCTGCAATTTCTACACTCGCCTTCCTCAAGGGAGGATATATCCACCCTTATTTGCTTTAAGACAACAAGCACTTTCTCCTCTTTAATCTGTTTACAGATAGACACCTACTTGCAAGTCCCGATATATGAAATTTCCAAAATTACGAAGGTTATCCTCTAGCGGTTTTTTTTTCCAAAATTTGGCATTTTTAAAACAAAATCTGTTTTTGGGGGAATTCACGCATTTTCTCCTGCCAAATCTTGCATTATTTTGGCAAAATTTTGCTGATTTCAAAGTTTAAATATTTCAATGGAATGGAACCCCTTTGTAAGGAGGGGTAGTTCCATTAACTTTTTTTTTCAATCTTTTAATTGGTTTTAACATACACAAATTATCTAGGTACATATGATAATAATTGTAAAGTAAATTAATATTAAGTTACAAATATCAAGTAACATATGAACACGTTATTAAAACAATGGGGTCGAGGAAAAATCCCCAAAATAATTAATTTATAAATTTTGACAATAATTGAGAAAAGAATTTGTTGTGAAGTAACTGAACCCCATTAGTACTAACACAAGAACAACAATGGAAGTTTGCTCTTATGAAACTATTGCATTTGCAAACTGTGACATGATTTCTTCATGTGTCAGAAGCTTAAAGTGTTCTCTCTTTATTGCTCTGTTTCGATCTCTTGGATCCAGGCAAATTCTAACTTTTCATTCTTTTTGTCCACAATGACGAGTAAACCAACCCACTCTGTTGGCTCATCTATCTTCTGAATCATGTTCAGGGTTTCCATCCTGTCCAACTCTGCCTTTAGTTGCTTTTGAAGCGCAAATGGAACTTTTCTGCATGGATGTATTATCGGTGGCACACATCTATCCACTCTGATCATGTGTTCTCCTGGAAGGCAGCCTAGACCCTGAAATAAGTCATTGTACTCTTTCATGAGTTTATCATAGACTGACTCTCCTTTGCTTTCCACATCGAGGACTCTTTTTATCAGGTTCAGTTTCTCACAGGCTGTTAAACCTAATATGGCTTGTACATCCTTTGGTCCCACGATGAATGCTAGCTTGTGCTCTCTGTCCTTGTGTTTCACTTTGACAATGCATTCTCCTTGCACTGGTATATCAGTACCTGAATATTCCTATCACCTTCACTTTTGTTCCATACATCTTTGGTCTAGGTCTAATCTTCTTAAAATCAGTCTCTGATGTTACATTAATTTGTGCTCCAGTATCCAATTTAACTGAAATGTATATGTCATTCACTTTTAATCACAACATCCAGTCTCTGTTTTTTCTTGTTTTCAGTCACAACATCTACTTAGGATTCCTTTACTCGATTTCATCTACTGCATGAACCTTGCTTTGTTGCGCTTGGTTCCTACAGCAATGGGCATAATGGTTGCTTTTATTTCACATATAGAATATTTTACCATATTGCCAGACACCTTGTGTTCCGCATCGACGACATGACTTTTGATTGTCCCTTTCATTTTTCTTCACTGACCACGCCTCTCTTTTCACTTTGGCTCACATATTGTTAAACGGTTTATGTCTGCTCTTGCTCACTTCATCCACGTTGCAGTCAGTTTCACTGAACAGCTGTTTTGCTTGCAATTTTACAGTTTCTGTAGCCCTACAGAGTGCTATGGGTTTTTCCAGGTCCAGATTTTGCTCTCGTAGCAGTCTTTCCCTTAGACTATTATCTGGAATACCACACACAAGTCTGTCTTTTATCAGCGAGTCAGTCAGCCCACCAAATTCACACATTTTGCTTCTGTTTCTCAATTCAGTCACATACTGATCAATACTTTCTTCTTTTTTCTGTATACACATGAAAAATCTGTGCCTCTCAAACACCACACTATGTTTAGGGATGCTGTATGCCTCAAACTGTTCTATTAATTTCTCCAACTGTATTTTGTCTCCTTCAGCAGCAAATGTGAAGTTATTATACACATCCAGGGCTTCATCACCCACAACATCTAAGAAAACTTGTGCTTTCACTTTATCACTTTTCCCATGAGCTCCGACTGCCACTAAATACAATCCAAAACATTGCTTGAATCTGTTCCAATTTTCAGCCACATTACCTGTCAACTGAAGTTATGCTGGTGAGTGGAATCCTTCCATTTTTCCACTGTGTTTGCTTCTCTTCATTGATCAGTTGCTGACTTTAGATTTTCCTTTTAAAGTATTTCTTTTTAATTTCCTCTGTCCCACTTCTGACACCATGTTTCATATATGTGAGTTTTTAGACAACACATAGTTGAAGGAAAAGGTACTTTAATGTTGTTGTAAACAGCACCATGAGGTTTGCTACGAGGCTGTAAGCCTCCATTACAGATCCTGCATACTACAGTCTAACCTCTATGTCAGTGAAGTTTAATCAAATAGGAACTAAAATCGAGGCCTTGCCAGTAGCCAAGCAAGCATGATCAGTATCATTACTGGTGACAGTGGGAGATGGTCTGGTTTGTGGGGAGCTAAATGCTGGAGATGGGGAAGCCCTGTTGATTCAGGGTGAGGACATGGTGACAGTGGGGAGGTGAATGTTGGAGATGGGGGGTGGGGAAGCCCCTGTTGATTCAGGGGGGACCAGGGGGGGGATCGTGGGGTGGGCTGGGGGGGGGGGGGGGAATGAAGAGACCAGGGTGACAGAGGGAGATGATCTGAGGAAGGTGACGTCACTGGTGGTTCCCTGCTCCACCTGCTGGCCGGCTGGTGTATGTGCCGTTCCTCTGATGAGCCGGTGGGGGTCACGTGCCGGGCCGCCATGTTGGATCCCTGCAGTGTGCGTGAAGAGGGTTCGCTGGTGAGTCGGGGATTTGGGGCCGTTCTGTCCAGGTTGAAGCTCATGAATATGTATGAGGGCGGGGAGCAGCTGCTGGGGCCCGAACTGCTGATCTGTGGCTCCGGGGCCGAGTTGTTGCTTGTTGGGGAGGAACCGCATTGGGGCCGGGAAACGGGCCAACGGGGACCCGCTCTCGCCTCTTCATTGGGGAATTCCTCTCATGGCCCCTGTGGGGGTGAGGGGGGGGGGTGGGCAGAATGAATCATAATAATGGGGGCAAAAGGCTCTGGTGGGAGCTGCCCATAGGTCCCCAAACTGAGAAAGGAGGTTTCAGAATGCAAGGGTCAGTTTCAATGTGGCCTGGAAGGGACACAGGGACATTAGTGGCCACGGTCCTGTCTTGGGGGCTCGTTATCAGCTGTAAAACTAGGATGAATGCTGAGAGAATTTGAAGGGATATCTGTATATCCTTAAAAAAGCAGTCCCTTCGAATGGTCCAGAGCATCTATTGGGCTGTGAATTGATGAGCCATGAGTTGGTCCTTCATACAGTCACAACACGACCGTTTGGGTCCATAAAGGACGAAGAATGTGGTCGCGCTAAACCCGTGAAGCCGCGTTTGGGCCGAATCCCAGTCCTTTCTGTACAACCTGCCACACTCACCGTCTCCAAACCGAAGGAGCTGGCCACCACCACAACCATGGTGCCACCACAACCATCCGCAATCTGGCCCACCGGCGGAGCAGCTGCTGCCTGAGTCCCACAGCGCTGCCCCAAGCCGAGGATCTAGGAGCGAGTTAGCAGCTTGTTTTCCTGCTGGAACAGAATTCTCAAGTTTTGCAAAATCGTTAGAACTTTGTTGACGCAGCTGTACTTGTTTTGGAATAACTTCAGGTCTATCTTCAACTTATGGCGAAGTCGGCAGGATCTCAAGACAGGAATCATGGATCAAGTTCGGGCTGAATAAGTGGCCGAGCCAGTGTCCGAGAAACAGAGGAAGATAGGGCCGGCCCCCAGTGGAACTTTACCTTGGTCTCCCACTGTTGATCCCTTGGTGGTCCAGTCCTTGCCTGACGTTGACCGGAATGCCTCGACGGGATCCGCAAAAGGACCCGCAGGAAGGAATTGGATTGTATGAGGTTAGTTTGTTTTAATTAGGCAGCGAGTTCGGGATACTCAGTCAATTGAACTGAACTCAGTCTATTTGGGAATTGAGCTGCGTGACTCCGTCTGTTATCAGTGGGAAGGATTGGGTAGTGAGTCTGGTTGAACTCAGTTTGTTGGGGTTAATTGGGAATCGGCCCGCGAATCAGGAGCCTCAGTTTATTCAAGGGGAGGGGGAGAGACTGGACAGTGGGTTAGGGGCCACAATCTATTGGGGGAGTGGGGAATTGGTCAGTGAGTCAGGGGCCTCCGACTATTGGGGGGTGGGGAATTGGACAGTGAGTCAGGGGCCTCAGTCTGTTTAGGGAATTGGCCTGAGGACTCGGTCTATTCAGAGTGGGAATAACTGGCCAGCGATCGGTGTAGTGCAGTTGGTAGATTAAAGAGGAGAAGGTACATTAAGGAAGCCAGGAGAATACAGAGATAAAACGTGTAATGAGGTTACAGAGAATATGGATAAGGTTATGGGCAGCACTGACTAACTGGGCGAAGAAGTATGGCCTGTGGGGTGGGGTGGCGGGGGAAACACGACAAGCCGTGTGAGCTTGTTGCCAAAGATAGTGATTCCAAGTGGGGAAAAAACTGGAAAGAAAACACACAAGAAAGAAAGGACCGGTCCATGCTGGCAGAATGATCCCCATGGGATCCCAACCCCAGGCTGGCTTACCAATGTATGAAGGAAGCAATTTTGAACAGACTGACAATAATCGAATTGCCCAATCTCCACGACGTCTTCATGGTTTCCCTGCTGTATCCCTTCTCCCCTGCTGCTCTCCCTGCATTGACAGCTTCTGTATCTCTTGGTTCCCTTCAGTTTCCCCTGTTCCTTCACCGAGAGCAAACCTTCCTCCAACTGCTTCCCCCTGTGTGACCAGCTGCTTTTTTATTGATGATCCTGGTCAGCGATGCTTTGTCTGAGCTGTTGTTTGCTTCTGAATTTCCTGAAAATGCTTTTTTCTCTTCACCCGTATCTAGTCAAAAAGCTGAACCTTTCACACTCACCCGTGTGTTCATTTAAAGTGATGGTTATTCTGTGAACATCTATACTTCTTCTTTGGCTTGGCTTCGCGGAGGAAGATTTATGGAGGGGTATGTCCACGTCTGCTGCAGGGTCGTTGGTGACTGACAAGTCCGATGCAGGACAGGCAGGCACAGTTGCAGCGGTTGCAAGGGAAAATTGGTGGGTTGGGGTTGGGTGTTGGGTTTTTCCTCCTTTGTCTTTTGTCAGTGAGGTGGGCTCTGCGGTCTTCAAAGGAGGTTGCAGCCCGCCGAACTGTGAGGCGCCAAGATGCATGGTTGGAGGCGATATCAGCCCACTGGCGGTGGTCAGTGTGGCAGGTATACTGATACTCCTATTAATAATGAGAATAGGTTTACTGCACACACACACACACATTGGCCCTTTGCACAGTCATTCAAAGTTTGTTTAGGCAGCTGTATTTGTTTTGGAGCAACTTCAGCTCCACCTTCAAGAAAATATCAGCATTACAGTGGTTGAGGTGTTTTTAGAAGACATTCAGGCAGCTACATACTGTTGGGTGGGAGATAACGTCATCCAGAAGGTGCTTTGGAATTCAAGAATGAGGCCAAAATCTACTGGTCACAACCATTTTAATTCAATGTCCATCAAGGTACAGGTCAGACAGGGTCCGGCCGTACCAGCCAGCCCAGCAAGTACTGTTGGAGAGAAACCCTCTGCCCTCTCCCTTGACACTTCTCAGCTTCTTTCTCTTCTCCCCTCCCACCTGCATCCACCTATGACCTCTGACCAGTGACCCTGTGCTATTGCCCCTGCCCCTCATTTTTCTTTGGGTGACTGCCTACTTTCCACATTCCTGACGAATGGCCCAAATTCAAAATGTTGACAGCCTTTTACTTCCTGTAGCTGCTGTGTGTCCTGCTGAGTTTCTCCAGCACTAATGTACATTGCGTCGTTTTCCTCTCACCGTTCGAACTGGGTGTAATTGGACAGCACGGGCTCATGGGCCAAAATGCCCTGTTACCGTGCCGTATCTCTTAATTAAAAATTTAAATGTAAAATTTATATTAAAAAATTTTAAAGTTTCTTGTGTCCTGCGTTAGGTCCCAGCCTCTACACACACCCTCATCACCTGAAAATCCAGAGGTTGCAGCGTCAAGTTTCAAACTGAATCAATTTCAAACACCAAAGGGAACTTGCACAGCAAAGTCTTGTCCAGCAGTGAACGACGCTGAGGTCTCCTGGCTAGTTTATGATCACGTCACAAAACCACAGGCACCAGGTCAGAGGTCACCACCATAGTCACCTCAGCAGCGACGCACAAAATGCTGGAACAGCTCAGCAGGCCAGGCAGCATCCGTGAAAGGTGATAGACCCCAGGAACCCCACACTTAGAATAGCAGGGAAAGAGGGCAGAACCCCAAATAATCGAGTGGAGAGAGTGAGGTGGGGAGGAGCTCAGGCTACTGGTTGAGGAGTTTTAAAGGACATTCGGGCAGTGACATGCTGTTGGGTAGGAGTTAGTGTCATCCAGAAGGTGCTTCAGAAGTTAAGAACGAGGCCAAAATCTACCAGTCACAGCCATTTTAATTCATTGTCCATCAAGGTACAGGTCAGACAGTGTACCAGCCAGCCCAGCAAGTACTCCTGTCAGAGAGAAACCCTCTGCCTTCTCCCCTGTTGTAATGTATTCATAATATAGTAATCCATAAGTACACAGAGACATGAAGTTTCTTTTGTGGTTTAATACAATTAAAATGGTTCATATATAAATGACAACATCACGTCCAGCGTGATGACAACATACACATGCAGGCGTATGTATATGTGTAATATTCCCTCCCCCCCAGCTCTGTGAAAATAACACTTAGACTAAACTACAAAAACTACGTTGTACCCCTAGACAAATGATGGGGATTACAATTACAGAATAGCATAAAAATTAGAGGATAGACTGGTCGGTCACTGCACATAGTCCTTCAGTCATTCTGGAGGACCTCTCTCTCGGATCGGCTTAGAGAGGTAGAAGGTGTCGGGGTAGTTCATGACTTTTCTAGATAGTATTTGCATTCTGGGGTGACACCTCCCTTTTTGGTAAGGATTGTGAACTGTCTTTGGTGTACCCCATTGGGATTTTGAATAGGACTGCCCTGTGGATAGGACGTAGTGTAGGGCTGCTCTTTGGAGCCATAGGGCTGCACAGTTGAGGGGTGCTTGGTTGAGCAGTCAACAATGAAGGAGACTCACTTTCTGAAATGATTTCTGGAATGTCAATATTAGGTTCTGGAATCTCATCAGGCTCATGAGCAGTGGGCGGGGCCCTGGGATCATCCACTGCTCTCAATTGGTCGATGTGCCATTTCCATATTTTAGTTCCCACCAGAACAAGTACTCAATTTCTTAAGGATAACCCCTCTCACCAGTGGCCCCCTATTATCCCGTCAGTCTCATATCGGCACTGGTTCTCTCACTTCTAGAGACCTAGTAGGATTACTGGGAGATGTTGATTGTTTCATTTGACGGCCAATGTTTGGGTGAACTGTAGAAAGTCTTGTTCTTAGTTTGCATCCCCCAAACATCAATTCAGCTGGTGTTCTCTTGTAGTAGACTGAGATGTGTTTCTATAGCTCAACAGAAACAGAAAATCTGCAATTTTGGGGTTCCATGATGCATTTACGTGTTTCTTAGTCTCATTGCCCTTTTGAAGGTTTGTACAAAACGTTTTGCTTCCCCATTTGAGCTTGGATGGTAGGGTGCTGATAAGACATGTTGTATATTGTTATTGTGTAGGAATTCATTAAAAACCTCCAATACAAACCATGGTCCATTATCAGAAACTAGTTCAATTGGCAATCCATATGATGCAAATATACTTCGTAGTCTTTCAATTGTCTGGTACATTGTTGTTTTTATCATGTGTGACATTACTGGCCATTTTGATTGTGCATCTACAACAATAAGGAAGTTTTCTCTCATAAAAGGACCAGTGAAATCAATGCGAGCCCTATTGCGTGGTTGTGAGGGCCATTTCTATGGGTTAGCCTCAGCTTGAGGGGCTTTGGGTAGTATATCTTATCAAATGCTACATCTCCTTACCGTCTGATCAATATTAATGTCTCTTGAGAGCCACTGGACATGCATATGTGCCAGTGCCTTCATTTGAACCATGCCTGGGTGATTGTTGTGGAGCTCTGGTAATATGGCTCCCTGCCATTTTGTAGGCATGATTGTCCTGGTTCCCCACAAAAAATAACCTTCCTTAGTCATGATGCCTTGTATGATAGGGTTTTAGTTCTTCCGATATAATTTCAGCTTCTGGCCATCCATTTGATGTGAAGTAAAAGACCCTTGATAAGATAGTGTAGCCAACCGCTAGAAAGAAACACACACACACAGTGTGGCAGGTTAAGCTCACTTCTTTCTTAGGGCTGGAAAGGCTGCTTTTATACTGTTCAAGTTCCTGCCGTTTTTTTGCTGATTGACTGAATAACAATAGCAGGCAGGAACATCCATGCATACGAATGGCCTTCTTCCCCAGCCTGTTACTGCTGAGTTAGCTGGGCAGCTTGACCAATGCCATTTTAGGTCTGGTGCTGCCCCAGCCAGTTAGTTGTCCTGGGAGTCGCTTTAGTGATCTCTGTCCGCGTCTGCTGCTGCGCTATGTGCCGGCCCGATCTCCGCAATTGCAGGCCGCCACAATGGCTTATTTTCGGACTTTGCTGTAATTGGTAAGCGACGAAGCTGTTCTTGATCAACAGCTTTAGCCTCTGCCAGCCAATTAATTATTTTGTATTCCTGCTCTGTTTCTGGTAGAAGTAAGTGAGATAGAATGTCTGTTTTGTGTTTCAAATCATAATCATATGTGGTGAGCAGCATGGCCCACCTTGAATTCTTATTGCAGCTAGCACTGGTATCCCCTTTTTAGGGCCCAGAATCAAACTTTGTGGTTTGTTGTCTGTTACTAAGAAACTGGTGTATAAGTATTGGTGAAATTGTTTGACCACCAAATATTATGGCAAGCCTTTCTTTCTCCAGCTGGGCATAATTACGTTCACAAGTCATCAAAGACTGGGAGGCATAAGCCACTGGTTCTTCTCCTCTTTCCGTTACCTGTGAAATGAACTGCTCCCAATCCCACTGGTGAAGTATCCACTGCAAGGGTTACTTCTTTTCCTGGATTATAGATGGTGAGAACATTGTCACTGGTCGTTAATAGTTTTTTCAAGTAATCCACTGCGTTATTAGTCTCCTTATTCCAACACCATTATTGGTCTTTTCTCAACGATTGATTGAATGGGTTGCAGAGTGTTGACATATTTGGAATGTGCCTCTGGTAACAGTTAACTGAACCCAAGAATGACTGCAATTCAGCTCGATTTGTTGGGTAGGGTGCTCTGGACCATTTCGGTACCAGCCTTGTCCATTTGGACTCCTTCACTAATTGTGAAGCTCAGGTAGGTGACAGGGGTATGTCCCATAAATACACACTTGTCCTGTCACAGTTAGGAGCTTTTTTTAGGTTCGATAGGTGCTCACAGTTGTTCTAACCTTGAATGATGAAGTCATCGAGGTAACAGCCTACATTGATGCCATGTAATAATTTGTCCATGGTCACTTGAAATGTTGCCGAGGCCTGCTGATATTCTCTGCAGCATTTGGGTATTAAGTAAATAGCCCTAAGTGAATATTGATTGCCATGTATTTCTTTGAATTCTCGTCCAAGTCTATTTGTTGGTTTCTTTGGCTTGGCTTCGCGGACGAAGATTTATGGAGGGGGTAAAAGTCCACGTCAGCTGCAGGCTCGTTTGTGGCTGACAAGTCCGATGCAGGACAGGCAGACATGGTTGCAGCGGCTGCAGGGGAAAATTGGTTGGTTGGGGTTGGGTTTTTCCTCCTTTGCCTTTTGTCAGTGAGGTGGGCTCTGCGGTCTTCTTCAAAGGAGGTTGCTGCCCGCCAAACTGTGAGGCGCCAAGATGCACGGTTTGAGGCGATATCAGCCCACTGGCGGTGGTCAATGTGGCAGGCACCAAGAGATTTCTTTAGGCAGTCCTTGTACCTTTTCTTTGGTGCACCTCTGTCACGGTGGCCAGTGGAGAGCTCGCCATATAACACGATCTTGGGAAGGCGATGGTCCTCCATTCTGGAGACGTAACCCACCCAGCGCAACTGGATCTTCAGCAGCGTGGACTCGATGCTGTCGACCTCTGCCATCTCGAGTACTTCGACGTTAGGGATGAAAGCGCTCCAATGGATGTTGAGGATGGAGCGGAGACAACGCTGGTGGAAGCGTTCTAGGAGCCGTAGGTGATGCCGGTAGAGGACCCATGATTCGGAGCCGAACAGGAGTGTGGGTATGACAATGGCTCTGTATACGCTTATCTTTGTGAGGTTTTTCAGTTGGTTATTTTTCCAGACTCTTTTGTGTAGTCTTCCAAAGGCGCTATTTGCCTTGGTGAGTCTGTTGTCTATCTCATTGTCGATCCTTGCATCTGATGAAATGGTGCAGCCAAGATAGGTTAACTGGTTGACCGTTTTGAGTTTTGTGTACCCTAACCCTAACCCAAAGTTCCTCAACATGATTATCCAACTGCACGAAAACCAACAAGGTCAGGTCAGATACTGCAATGAGCTCTCTGAACCCTTCTCCATTAACAATGGCGTGAAGCAAGGCTGTGTTCTCGCACCAACCCTCTTTTCAACCTTCTTCAGCATGATGCTGAACCAAGCCATGAAAGACCCCAACAATGAAGACACTGTTTCCATCCAGTACCGCACGGATGGCAGTCTCTTCAATCTGAGGCACCTGCAAGCTCACACCAAGACACAAGAGAAACTTGTCCGTGAAGTACTCTTTGCAGACTATGCCGCTTTAGTTGCCCATTCAGAACCAGCTCTTCAGCGCTTGACGTCCTGCTTTGCGGAAACTGCCAAAGTGTTTGGCCTGGAAGTCAGCCTGAAGAAAACTGAGGTCCTCCATTAGCCAGCTCCCCACCATGACTACCAGCCCCCCCACATCTCCATCGGGCACACAAAACTCAAAACGGTCATTTGTTGGTATACCTGTGATAAATCCAGTTTTGTGAATTTCTTTACCTGGAATAATTCTGCTTTGGGCATAGGATGTTCAGGTCCCTGCAGAGCCTAGTTAAAGGTGACTTTGTAATTACCACAAATTCACATTTCTCTGTTGGTCTTTTGCACAGGAACGATGGGAGCTGCCCAGTCACTGTATTGAATTTGTTTCAGTATTTCCTTGTTTTCTAATCTATCAAGTTCTGATTCAATCTTTCATTTTATTGCAAAGGGTACCGTTCCAGGTTTAAGAACCGGTTCCACGGTTTCAGTTGTAGCTTCAACCGGAACCCTGGATTTTATCGAGGCTTTTTTAGAAAACCGTTTGATACTTGAGAACTTGTTCAAGTTTTCGCTGCGCCTGCTCTTCCTGGCTTAAGTTCATTATTGATCCAATCTTAACCCAGTCTAACTGAATATGTGATAGCCAGTTTCTTCCAAATAGTGTTGGTCCCTTCATGTCCATGACATAGAGGGGTACTGTTACGAGCCCAAAGGACCCCAAAACCCAGCAGCAATAGATATTCACCACAACAAGTAGTTACTTAAACAAAAGTTGTTTTTAATTATCTTTAAACATGAAAACAGAATCAAACTTTAACTTGTCTACTATTAAATTAACCCTCTTCTAATTCTAAGTGCATGTGTATGTAATGGGTGTTTAAGTTCAGAATAGTTCTTTGGTTCACAGTCCAATCTCACTTCTCATTCCTCCAAGTTCTCTGGTTGCAGGCAATTCTTAGACTGTGCACAGAATTTAACTTCTGTAAAGTTCACCAGGCTTTGGTGCTCGAAAGGTAAATGTTTACCACTCAGGAAGGTTCTTGTAGGTTTGCAGAGAGAGATTTGCTGTTCCAGAATTTCCACAACTGAGGTACCACCATTAGTCACCTCAATGTCTCGCTGATGAAACTTGCTCCATCAGGGTTCTCCAGATGATAACCTCTTTTTTTCAGACTACCAAAGAGTTCCTTTCTGGGCCTTTTATTCCAAGTGAAACATTAGACAGATAGCACTTCCAGCCATCCGCCACTCTGGGGCTTGGGCCTACTTGGTTTGGCTGGGAGTCGGAGGAGGAGCTTGGAGAGAGTTGTGCTGTGAGTCAGAGGAGGAGGAGCTTGCTGAAAATTGGTCAAGGGGCCAATAAAAGGAGTGAAAGGGGAGGGAGCGGCCAGTGAGGAGCGGCTCAGTGAGTGAAGCAGGCAAGGAAAAAGGGAAGCTGAGTTATTTGCCTTCATATTCAGTCATGCAAATAGGGTTAGTGCTCTGTACTGGGTGTCAGATGTGGGAACAATGGGTGACCTCCACCCTCCCAATTAGCCACATCTGCACCAGGTGTACCGAGATGCAGTTACTAAGGGAGTGAATTAGGGATATGGAGATGCAGATTGATGACCTGCGGCTTGTAAGGGAGAGTGAGGAGTTAATCGACTCAACTTTCAGGGTGATAAATACTCCAGAACCTGTGTCAGGTAAGTGGGAAACCGTCAGGGGAGGAAAGAAAAAAGCAACAAAAACGGAGAGCACACCAGTGATTATCCCACTCAGCAACAGTTATGTTGTGTTGGATTCTGTTGAGGGAGATGACCGGACAGAAGATGGCCATGGGCACCAGGTCAATGGCAATGAGCCTGGCAGAGTGGTGCAAAAGAAAAGGAAAAGGAGAAATGCAGTAGTTATTGGGGACTCCATTGTCAGGGGTACGGATAGGAGGTTCTGTGAGCCAGATAAGTATACCTGCATGGTGTGCTGCCTCCCTGGTGCAAGGGTACAAGATATCACAAATCGGGTCCAAAATATTCTGAGAGGAGAGAGAGAGAGCAGCCTGATGTCTTGGTACATGTGGGTACAAACGACATTGACAAGAAAAGGGAGGAGGTAATGAAAAGGGATTACAGTGAGCTGGGATGAAAACTGAAAGACAGGAACGCTAGGGTGGTGATCTTGGGATTACTACCTGTTCCAAATGCAAGTAATGAAAAGAATGTAAGGATAAGGAAAATGAACGAGTGGCTGAGGGGCTGGTGTACAGGGCAAGGATTTGGCTTCTTGGATCGTTGGGATCTCTTTTGGGGAAGTCATGATCTTTACAAGAAGGACGGGTTGCACCTAAATCCAAAAGGAGTTAACATTTTGACAAGTATGTTTGGTACAGCAGTGGGGTAAGGTTTAAACTAATTTGGCAGGGGTATGGGAACCAGAGTGATAGGGAAAAGGGTAGGAAAGATGAAGTAATGGCCAGGAAAAGTAAACTAGGAAAAGTAATGTTGGGAGGAGAAAGTAAAAAATCAGATAGTGCAGTGAGTTTTCAGGTCAATGATAGTGTTAAGAAAATTACAAAGAAAAATAGTGGGCAGAAAAATCAAAAGAAAAGGTTACAGAAAAGGATAAAGAGCATAAGGGCACTTTATCTGAATGCCTGCAGTATTAGAAATAAAGTTAGTGAACTTGAGGCGCAAATTGGTACCCTATGATTGGGTCACCATCATGGAAACATGGCTACAAGGTGACCCTAAATGGGAATTAAACTTTCGAGGGTATCAGGTGGTGCAAAGAGATAGACAGGATGGTAAGGGAGATGGAGTTGCACTCTTAATCAAAGATGAGCTCTAGGCAGTAGTGAGGGATGATATAAGATCTAAAGAGCATAATGTTGAGTCCATTTGGGTAGAGATAAAGAATAACAAAGGGAAAAAATTATTGGTGGGTGTTATCTCTTTGGCTTGGCAGACAAAGATTAGTGGAGGGGTAATGTCCATGTCAGCTGCAGGCTCGTTTGTGGCTGACAAGTCCGATGCGGGACAGGCAGACGCGGTTGCAACGGTTACAAGGGAAAATTGGTTGGTTGGGGTTGGGTGTTGGGTTTTTCCTCCTTTGTCTTTTGTCAGTGAGGTGGGCTCTGTGGTCTTCTTTAAAGGAGGTTGCTGCCCGCCGAACTGAGAGGCGCCAAGATGCACAGTTTGAGGCGATATCAGCCCATTGGCGGTGGTCAATCTGGCAGGCACCAAGAGATTTCTTTAGACAGTCCTTGTACCTCTTCTTTGGTGCACCTCTGTCTCGGTGGCCAGTGGAGAGCTCGCCATATAACAAGATCTTGGGAAGGCGATGGTCCTTAATTCTGGAGACGTGACCTACTCAGCGCAGTTGGATCTTCAGCAGCGTGGATTCTATGCTGTCGACCTCTGCCATCTCGAGATTTTGATGTTGGTGATGAAGTCGCTCCAATGAATGTTGAGGATGGAGTGGAGACAACGCTGGTGGAAGCGTTCTAGGAGCCATAGGTGATGCCGGTAGAGGACCCATGATTCGGAGCTGAACAGGAGTGTGGGTATGACAACGGCTCTGTATACGCTAATCTTTGTGAGGTTTTTCAGTTGGTTGTTTTTCCAGACTCTTTTGTGTAGTCTTCCAAAGGCGCTATTTGCCTTGGCGAGTCTGTTGTTTATCTCGTTGTTGATCTTTGCATCCGATGAAATGGTGCAGCCGAGATAGGTAAACTGGTTGACCGTTTTGAGTTTTGTGTGCCCAATGGAGATGTGGGGGGACTGGTAGTCATGGTGGGGAGCTGGCTGATGGAGGACCTCAGCTTTCTTCAGGCTGACTTCCAGGCCAAACATTTTGGCTTTGGCAAATACTAGAGCGCCTCGGATGCCCCCCAAAGTTCCTCAACATGGTTATCCAACTGCACGAAAACCAACAAGGTCAGGTCAGATATAGCAATGAGCTCTCTGAACCCTTCTCCATTAACAATGGCGTGAAGCAAGGCTGCGTTCTCGCAGCAACCCTCTTTTCAATCTTCTTCAGCATGATGCTGAAACAAGCCATGAAAAACTCAACAATGAAGACGCTGTTTACATCCGGTACCACACGGATGGCAGTCTCTTCAATCTGAGGCACCTGCAAGCTCACACCAAGACACAAGAGCAACTTGTCCGTGGACTACTCTTTGCAGACGATGCCACTTTAGTTGTCCATTCAGAGCCAGCTCTTCAGCGCTTGACGTCCTGTTTTGCGGAAACTGCCAAAATGTTTGGCCTGGGTGTTATCTATCGCCCACCTAATAACAATAGTTTAGTGGCACAGGAAATAAATAGAGAGATTCAGCATGTAATACTGATACAGCAGTAGTCATGGGGGACTTTAACTTCCACATAGATTGGGAAAATCAAGTTGGTCGTGGGAGTCTGGAAGAGGACTTCATCGAATGCATCCGCGATAACTTTCTTGAGCAGCATGTTAAGGAACCAACAAGAGAAAATGCTCTCCTGGATCTAGTGCTGTGCAATGAGATAGGTAGAGTAAATTATGTAATAGTCAGAGACCATCTGGGAAAGAGTGATCATAGTGTGATTGAAGTTCTCATTCAGATGGAAGGGGAAATAGTTAGATCTAAAATTAATATATTATGCTTAAACAAGGGTGACTACCATAGGATGAGGGAGGAATTGGGCAGAGTGGACTGGGAGCACAGGCTCATTGATGAAACAGTTGAGAAACAGTGGAAAGTTTTCAAAGAAATATTTTGTAATGCTCAACAAAAATATATTCCGGTCAGAAAAAGGGCAGCAAGGGAGGGAAAAATCAACCGTGGTTAACAAAGGAAATAAAGGAGAGTATAAAATTGAAGGCGCAGGTGTACAAAGCTGCAAAGAGCAGTGGGAAACTGGAAGATTGGGATAACTTTAAGAGACAACAAGGGGTTACAAAGCGGGTAATAAGAAATGGGAAAAAGGATTATGAAAGTAAATTGGCACAAAATATAAAAACAGAAAGCAAACAATTTTATAATATATAAAACGGAAGAGGGTGGCCAGAGTTAACATAGGACCCTTGGAGGATGAGAAATGAAAACTGGGAGCAAAAAATGAGGAAATGGCCGAGGCATTAAACAAATATTTTGTGTCAGTCTTCACGGTGGAAGATACGTCCAGCATGGTCAAGTGTGGAGTTAAGGATGCGAATGTTGGGGAGGGCCTTGATAAAATAGTTGTTACAAAGGAAGTAGTGATGGAGAAACTAATGGGACTAAAGCCAGACAAATCACCTGGTCCTGATGATATGCATCCAAGGGTTCTGAAGGAAATGGCAGAAGTTAAAGTTGATGCATTGGTGGTCATATACCAAAATTCCTTGGATTCTGGGCAGATCCCGGCAGACTAGAAGACAGCAAATGTCATGCCACTTTTGAAGAAGGGATGTAGGCAGAAGACTGGAAATTATCGGCCAATTAGCTTGACGTTTGTAGTTGGAAAAATGGTTGAAGCCGTCATTAAAAATGAAAGAGTGAAACTTTTGGAACGTAAGGGTTCTATCAGGCAGACGCAGCATGGTTTTAGAAAGGGAAGATCTTGTTTGACAAACTTGTTAGGATTCTTTGAGGATATAATGGGTGTGGTGGATAGAGGGGAACAGGTTTATTTTTTTTTATTTTTCACACAATAAACCATACTGACCAAAATACATACAGACATTTTTCTCTTGAATATATAGTGTCATTTTCTCTCCTTTTTCCCCCTCCCTTCCCTCCCTCCCTCTCCCCCCTTTCCCATTTATTCAAAGTTCAATCTATAAGATACATTAAATCCGTTAAACAATGTTGTCACTTAATAAAATAAACAAGAAATTTTTATCTTTTACTTTTATATTCTGAGTCAGTTCATTTCATTGTCTTCTCCTGTCATTTTAGGTGGTGGAGGTTCATGGTAGGATTTCTCTATTGTATTGGCATTGGTGAGGCCAGGTTTGGAGTATTGTGTTCAGTTCTGGTCTCCAAATTATAGAAAGGATATAGATAAGGTGGAGAGGGTGCAGAGAAGGTTTACAAGGATGTTGCCTGGCTTACAGCATCTGGATTACAGGGAGAGATTCAGGAGACTGGGACTTTATTCATTGGAACATAGACAACTGAGAGGGGACTTGACAGAGGCATTTAAAATTATGGAAGGAATAGATAGACTAGACATCAACAAACTCCTTCCCCTGAGGGCAGGGCAGGTTGGAACAAGAGGCCATGAGTTAAGGGTAAGGGGGCAACATTTTAGGAGAAATATTAGAGGTGGCTTTTTCACTCAGCGAGTGGTGGCAGAATGGAATGATCTTCCAGAGGAGATAGTTGCGGCAGGGTCCCTTCTGTCATTTAAGAGAAGGTTGGATGTGTACGTGGAGGTGAGGGGGTTGGAGGGTTATGGGCAGGGAGAGGGAGGGTTAAGCTAGTGGAGTTATTCTAGTGAACCGGTGCAGACTCAAAGGGCCAACATGGCTTGTTTCCGTGCCTTAAACGGTTATATGGTATTAAAGGCAAGGATAATGTAATTGTTAGTTGCCTTTCAAGATGTATTGTTTGCAATATTACTGAAAAATGTTATATTTGTCTGAATCATATTAAGGAACGATAGAGAATGTGGTATTTCAAACATTGTGTGCTTCAGTGAAAATGTTGCTCTTACACCTCAAAGTTTTCTTGATTGGTGGGAGGTGTTATGAGCTCCAATTTCATTTCAGTGTGACTGTCATTTTAAGGGTTAACAGATCAAGCTGCCACCCTTCACAGCTTTGGAGAGTCTGGCGTGGCAACAAACTCATACAGGATGTACCAAATTTGAAGAGGAGAGAGGAAATGTGATGCTTTTCCAGCAACACAGGTGGAGAGAGTTATGTCAGTGAAATACATTGAAGGAAAGGTCATTTTGTAGGGGAATTATCGAACCCCACCCTGACTAAAGGAAAGGTCATTTTGAAGGGGAATTATCGAATCCCACCCTGACTAAAGGAAAGGTCATTTTGAAGGGGAATTATCGAACCCCACCCTGACTAAAGGAAAGGTCATTTTGAAGGGGAATTATCGAACCCCACCCTGACTAAAGGAAAGGTCATTTTGTAGGGGAATTATCGAACCCCACCCTGACTAAAGGAAAGGTCATTTTGAAGGGGAATTATCAAACCCCACCCTGACTAAAGGAAAGGTCATTTTGAAGGGGAATTATCGAACCCCACCCTGACTAAAGGAAAGGTCATTTTGAAGGGGAATTATCGAATCCCACCCTGACTAAAGGAAAGGTCATTTTGAAGGGGAATTATCGAACCCCACCCTGACTAAAGGTCATTTTGAAGGGGAATTATCGAACCCCACCCTGACTAAAGGAAAGGTCATTTTGTAGGGGAATTATTGAACCCCACCCTGACTAAAGGAAAGGTCATTTTGAAGGGGAATTATCGAACCCCACCCTGACTAAAGGAAAGGTCATTTTGAAGGGGAATTATCGAACCCCACCCTGACAAAGGAAAGGTCATTTTGAAGGGGAATTATCGAACCCCACCCTGACTAAAGGGAAGGTCATTTTGAAGGGGAATTATCGAACCCCACCCTGACTAAAGGAAAGGTAATTTTGAAGGGGAATTATCGAACCCCACCCTGACTAAAGGAAAGGTCATTTTGTAGGGGAATTATCGAATCCCACCCTGACTAAAGGAAAGGTCATTTTGAAGGGGAATTATCGAACCCCACCCTGACTAAAGGAAAGGTCATTTTGAAGGGGGATTATCGAACCCCACCCTGACTAAAGGAAAGGTCATTTTGAAGGGGGATTATCGAACCCCACCCTGACTAAAGGAAAGGTCATTTTGAAGGGGGATTATCGAACCCCACCCTGACTAAAGGAAAGGTCATTTTGAAGGGGAATTATCGAACCCCACCCTGACTAAAGGAAAGGTCATTTTGAAGGGGAATTATCGAACCCCACCCTGACTAAAGGAAAGGTCATTTTGAAGGGGAATTATCGAACCCCACCCTGACTAAAGGAAAGGTCATTTTGTAGGGGAATTATCGAATCCCACCCTGACTAAAGGAAAGGTCATTTTGAAGGGGAATTATCGAACCCCACCCTGACTAAAGGGAAGGTCATTTTGAAGGGGAATTATCGAACCCCACCCTGACTAAAGGGAAGGTCATTTTGAAGGGGAATTATCGAACCCCACCCTGACTAAAGGAAAGGTCATTTTGTAGGGGAATTATCGAATCCCACCCTGATTAAAGGAAAGGTCATTTTGAAGGGGAATTATCGAACCCCACCCTGACTAAAGGAAAGGTCATTTTGAAGGGGGATTATCGAACCCCACCCTGACTAAAGGAAAGGTCATTTTGAAGGGGGATTATCGAACCCCACCCTGACTAAAGGAAAGGTCATTTTGAAGGGGAATTATCGAACCCCACCCTGACTAAAGGAAAGGTCATTTTGAAGGGGAATTATCGAACCCCACCCTGACTAAAGGAAAGGTCATTTTGAAGGGGAATTATCGAACCCCACCCTGACTAAAGGAAAGGTCATTTTGAAGGGGAATTATCGAACCCCACCCTGACTAAAGGAAAGGTCATTTTGTAGGGGAATTATCGAATCCCACCCTGACTAAAGGAAAGGTCATTTTGAAGGGGAATTATCGAACCCCACCCTGACTAAAGGAAAGGTCATTTTGAAGGGGGATTATCGAACCCCACCCTGACTAAAGGAAAGGTCATTTTGAAGGGGGATTATCGAACCCCACCCTGACTAAAGGAAAGGTCATTTTGAAGGGGGATTATCGAACCCCACCCTGACTAAAGGAAAGGTCATTTTGAAGGGGAATTATCGAACCCCACCCTGACTAAAGGAAAGGTCATTTTGAAGGGGAATTATCGAACCCCACCCTGACTAAAGGAAAGGTCATTTTGAAGGGGAATTATCGAACCCCACCCTGACTAAAGGAAAGGTCATTTTGTAGGGGAATTATCGAATCCCACCCTGACTAAAGGAAAGGTCATTTTGAAGGGGAATTATCGAACCCCACCCTGACTAAAGGGAAGGTCATTTTGAAGGGGAATTATCGAACCCCACCCTGACTAAAGGAAAGGTCATTTTGAAGGGGAATTATCGAACCCCACCCTGACTAAAGGAAAGGTCATTTTGTAGGGGAATTATCGAATCCCACCCTGATTAAAGGAAAGGTCATTTTGAAGGGGAATTATCGAACCCCACCCTGACTAAAGGAAAGGTCATTTTGAAGGGGGATTATCGAACCCCACCCTGACTAAAGGAAAGGTCATTTTGAAGGGGGATTATCGAACCCCACCCTGACTAAAGGAAAGGTCATTTTGAAGGGGAATTATCGAACCCCACCCTGACTAAAGGAAAGGTCATTTTGAAGGGGAATTATCGAACCCCACCCTGACTAAAGGAAAGGTCATTTTGAAGGGGAATTATCGAACCCCACCCTGACTAAAGGAAAGGTCATTTTGAAGGGGAATTATCGAACCCCACCCTGACTAAAGGAAAGGTCATTTTGTAGGGGAATTATCGAATCCCACCCTGACTAAAGGAAAGGTCATTTTGAAGGGGAATTATCGAACCCCACCCTGACTAAAGGAAAGGTC
This sequence comes from Narcine bancroftii, assembly GCF_036971445.1. Lineage (NCBI taxonomy): Eukaryota > Metazoa > Chordata > Chondrichthyes > Torpediniformes > Narcinidae > Narcine > Narcine bancroftii. The sequence continues at coordinate 167,406,270 of NC_091469.1, forward strand.
ATTTTTAAATTTTTTCATACTATAAACCACATTGATCAAGATACATACATTTTCCTTTTCAAATATATACAGTGTCATTTTCTTCCCCCCCTCCCTCCTCCCCTCCCACCCTCCCTACCTCCCCTCCTATTCATTTAAAGTTCAGAATCTAAGATACATTAAACCCGTCAAACAATGTTGTCACTCAATAAAAATAAACAAGAAATTCCACTGAGTCAATTCTTTTCATTCTCTTCTGTCATTTTAGGTGGTAGATGTCCCCTGTAGGTTTTCTCTATTATGTTTCATGTATGGCTCCCATATTTGTTCAAATATTGTAATATTATTTCTTAAATTATATGTTATTTTTTCTAATGGAATACATTTATTTATTTCTATGTACCATTGTTGTATTCTCAAGTTGTCTTCTAATTTCCAGGTTGACATAATACATTTTTTTGCTACAGCTAGGGCTATCATAATAAATCTTTTTTGTGCTCCATCCAAATCGAGTCCAAATTCTTTATTTCTTATATTACTTAGGAGGAAGATCTCTGGGTTTTTTGGTATATTGCTTTTTGTGATTTTATTTAATATCTGGTTTAGATCTTCCCATAATTTTTCCACTTTCTCACATGTCCAAATTGCATGCATTGTTGTTCCCGTTTCCTTTTTACTGCGAAAACATCTGTCTGATACTGTTGGGTCCCATTTATTTAACTTTTGGGGTGTGATGTATAGCCTGTGTAACCAATTGTATCATGCGTAACCTCGTGTTTATTGTATTTCTCATGGTTCTGGAGCATAGCTTTTCCCATGTTTCATTCTTTATCTTTATGTTTAGATCTTGTTCCCATTTTTGTTTAGGTTTACAGTTTGTTTCCTCGTTCTCCTTTTCTTGCAGTTTGATGTAGATGTTTGTTAGAAATTTTTAAATTATCATTGTGTCTGTAATCACATATTCAAAATTGCTTCCTTCTGGTAACCTCAGACTGTTTCCCAATTTGTCCTTCAAGTAGGTTTTCAGTTGGTGGTATGCAAACCTTGTATCCTTCATTTGTTCAAAAGATAATAATTTATTTCCCGAAAAACAATTTTCTATTCTTTTGATCCCTTTTCTCTCCCATTCTCTGAAGGAAAGGTTATTTATTGTGAAAGGGATTAATTGATTTTGTGTCAATATTAATTTTGGTCGTTGATAATTTATTTTATTCCTTTCTACGTAAATCTTCTTCCAAATGTTGAGCAGATGGTGTAATACTGGTGAATTCCTACGTTGCACCAATTTTTCATCCCACTTATGCTCAGGTATCTTCTCCCCTATTTTATCTAGCTCTAATCTGGTCCAATCTGGTTTTTCCCTTGTTTGATAAAATCTGATAGGTATCTTAATTGTGCTGCTCTATAATAATTCTTAAAGTTTGGTAGTTGTAAGCCTCCTTGTTTGTACCATTCTGTTAATTTATCTAGTGCTATCCTCAGTTTCCCCCCCCCCCTTTCCATAAGAATTTCCTTATTAGTTTCTTTAGCTCCTTGAAGAATTTCTCTGTTAGGTGAATTGGTAATGATTGAAATAGGTATTGTATCCTTGGGAAGATGTTCATTTTAATACAGTTTATCCTTCCTATCAGTGTTAGTGGTAAATCTTTCCAGTGCTCTAAGTCCTCTTGTAATTTTTTGATTAATGGCTGATAATTTAGTTTATATAGATGGCCGAGATTATTATTTAGTTGTTTACCTAGGCATCGAATTGCTTGTGTTTGCCATCTAAGTGGTGATTCTTCCTTAAACTTTGTGAAATCCGCATTATTCATTGGCATTGCTTCACTTTTATTTGCGTTGATCTTGTACCCCAATACTTCTCCATATTCCTTCAATTTCTTATGTAATTCTTTTATTGATATTTCTGGTTCTGTTAAGTATATTATAATGTCATCTGGAAATAGACTGATTTTATATTCCTTCTCTTTTATTTTTATCCCTCATATTTTATTTTCTGTTCTTATCAGTTCTGCTAGAGGTTCTATAGCTAACGCGAACAGTGAGGGAGATAGTGGACATCCCTGCCTTGTTGATCTGTTTAATTTAAATTGATTTGATATATATCCATTTACTATCACTTTCACCAATGGTTTAATGCTTTAATGCTTTAATCCAATTAATATATTTCTCTGGTAGGTTGAATTTTTGTAGTACTTTGAATAAATAATTCCATTCTACTCTGTCAAAGGCTTTCTCTGTTTCTAAAGCAACCGCTGCTGTTGGAGTTTTGTTTCCTTGTACTGCATGGATTAAGTTAATGAATTTACAGATATTGTCTGTCGTTTGTCTTTTTTTAATAAATCCAGTTTGGTCTAGTTTTACTATTTTTGGTACACAGTTGGCCAATCTGTTTGCTAATAGTTTAGCTATCATCTTATAATCTGTGTTAAGTAGAGATATTGATCTATACGATGCTGGTGTTAGTGGATCTTTCCCCGTCTTTGGTATTACTGTAATTATTGCTGTTTTGCATGAATCTAGTATGTTTTGTGTTTTTTCAATCTAGTTCATTACTTCCAGGAGAGGAGGAATTAATAAGTCTTTGAATGTTTTATAGAATTCTATTGGAAGTCCATCCTCTCCTGGTGTTTTATTGTTCGGTAGTTTTTTTAATATCTCCTGTATTTTTTCTATTTCAGATGGTTTTATTAATTTATTTTGCTCCTCTGTTTATAATTTCAGTAGTTCAGTTTTAGTTAGAAATTCATCTATTTTGTCTTCTTTCCCTTCGTTTTCAGTTTGATATAATTGTTCGTAGAATTCCCTGAAGTTTTCGTTGATCTCTGTTGGGTTATATGTCATTTGTTTGTCCTTTTTCCTCAATGCCAATACCGTTCTTTTAGTTTGTTCTGTCTTAAGCTGCCACGCTAGTATTTTGTGCGTTTTTTTCTCCTAGTTCATAATACTTCTGTTTTGTCTTCATTATGTTCTTCTCCACCTTGTATGTTTGTAGTGATTCATATTTTATTTTCTTCTCTGTCAATTCTCTTCTTTTAGTTGTATCTTCCTTTATTGCTAATTCTTTTCTGTATTTGTTATTTCCCTTTCCAACTGTTCTATTTCTCGATTGTAGTCCTTCTTCATCTTAGTTACATAACTTATTTTCTGTCATCCGATGAATGCTTTAATTGCGTCCCATAGTATAAATTTCTTTTTCACTGATTCCGTATTTATTTCAAAGTACATTTTAATTTGTCGCTCAATGAATTCTCTAAAATCCTGTCTTTTCAGTAGCATGGAGTTTAATCTCCATCTATATATTCTTGGTGGAATGTCCTCTAGCTCTATTGCCAATAACAGGGGTGAGTGATCCGATAACAATCTAGCTTTATATTCCATTTTCTTAACTCTTCCTTGAATGTGGGCTGATAATAGGAATAGGTCTATCCTTGAGAATGTTTTATGTCTACTCGAATAATATGAATATTCCTTTTCCTTTGGGTGTTGTTTCCTCTATATATCCAAAAGTTGCATTTCCTACTTTGATTTAATTATAAATTTGATTACTTTGTTCTTTCTGTTAGTCTTTTTTCCAGTTTTATCCATGTTTGAGTCCAAATTAAGGTTAAAATCCCCTCCTATTAGTATATTCCCTTGCGTATCTGCAATCTTGAAAAAGATATCTTGCATAAATTTTTGATCTTCATTAGGTGCATATACATTGAGTAAATTTCAAAATTCTGAATATATCTGACATTTTATGATTACATACCTCCATGCTGGATCTATTATTTCCTCCTCTATTTTGATTGGTACATTTTTATTGATTAATATAGCTACTCCTCTGGCTTTTGAATTATATGATGCTACTGTTACATGTCCTATCCAATCTCTCTTTAATTTCTTGTGTTCCACTTCAGTTAAATGTGTTTCTTGCACGAATGCTATATCAATTTTTTCTTTCTTCAGTAAATTTAACAGCTTCTTCCTTTTGATTTGGTTATGTATTCCATTAATATTTAAAGTCATATAGTTCAACATGGCCATTTCATACTTTGTTTATCTTTCCTTTCCGTTTCCTCATCGCCACCTTCCCTTCTTATCCATTTCTGTTTTATTTTTTTGAACACATTGTAAGACAACATTTCTAAAACATAAAATATTTCCACTATTCCCATATCTAAAATTCCTTTAGCCCCAATAGTCCCTCCCCTCTCTGAGTTGCCCTTTGTCCCTTGTCGGGCAACCACATCTCCCCTCTTCATTTGGATTTGCGAACCCGCTCGCAAGCGTCAACTGATTTTGCAGTGACTGTTATTCTTCCCCACCCAGCACCCCCACAAAAGATTTTAATCTTCATATATAACAAAGCTCACTCTCTTAATTCCCTTCTTATTTCCCTTTCTTTCTCTTCTTAGTTCTTACTTATACTTTATTCTTCTTTATATATAGTTTGTTGTCATTTTTGTTCTTGTTATATCTCTTCTTCTCTTTTCTGTTTTGTAGGTGTTCTGCAAATTTTCGTGCTTTTTCCGGATCCGAGAACAGTTTGCTTTCCTGCCCCGGGATAACTATTTTAAGCACCGCTGAATATTTTAACATAAATTTATGACCTTTTTTCCATAGGGTCGTTTTTGCTGCGTTAAACTCCTTCCTCTTCTTCAGGAGTTCAAAACTTATATCTGGATAGAAAATTTTTTTTTGACCTTTGTATTCCAGTGGTTTTTTGTCTTCTCTTATTTTTTTCATTGCTTTCTCCAATATATTTTCTCTTGTCGTATAACTTAGGAATTTTACTAGAATGGATCTTGGTTTTTGCTGTGGTTGTGGTTTAGGGGCTAATGTTCTGTGTGCCCTTTCTATTTCTATTTCTTCCTGTAATTCTGGTCTTCCCAGGACCTTGGGGATCCATTCTTTTATAAATTCTTTCATATCTTTGCCTTCTTCATCTTTCTTAAGGCCCACTATCTTTATATTGTTTCTCCTATTATAGTTTTTCATTTATATCCATCTTCTGAGCTAACAGCTGCTGTGTCTCTTTAACTTTTTTTTATCAGATTCTTCTAATTTCTTCTTTAAGTCGTTCACTTCCATTTCTATAGCTGTTTCTCGCTCTTCCACCTTGTCCACTCTTTTTCCTATATCTGACATAATCATCTCTAATCTATTCACTTTTTCTTCTGTACTTTTTATTCTTTATATTTTACTGAATTCTTGTGTCAGCCATTCTTTTAATGTTTCCATATATTCTTTTAAAAAATTTTTTATCCATGTACTGTCCCTTCCCTTCATCTTCCATTTCTCTGTGTAGAGTTTGATGTTCTCCCTCCTCTTCTTCTGAGTCCACTCCGGGATCTGTGTCCTTTACCTCTGTCTCTTCTGGTTTTCTTGTTGGGTTGTTTATTTTAGTTTGTTGGGTATTTTTTTCTTATTTTTATTAGAAGTGTCTTGGTGTTGGTCGTCTTCCTCTGGGTTGGTCATTTGCTGTTTCTCTGATTTCCTTTTTTTATTCTCTTCCTTCTTGTTCCCGTTATTTTCTATGTTTTCCTGTTGGGAGCCTTGCTGTCATGTTATACTTGTCTGTTGAAGCTGTAGAGATCTACTCCTCAGCTGGTCCCCCCTCCCGTCGGTGTTGTTTTTGTCGTGTGCCATTTTTGTAGTCCTGAGTTCGGGGTTTCCACTGACCTCAGGGAACGGGCTTCTCTCTCCACGGCGGGCCTCCTTATACAGGTAAGGCCTTCACCTTTCTCTTCCGACGTCTTTCCTTCTTCTTTTCTTCCCATTGTTTTTGATTTTTCTTTCTTTGCTGCCATTTTCTCCACACTTTTATTTTTAATTTGTTATGGTTTCTGTGTTTGTAGCTTTGCTTTTTCTTTACTTAAACTTTTCTGGAGAGGGCTGGTATTTTTTTACCGGTCACTACTCCATCACGTGGCTTCCAATTTATCGGCCAATTAGCTTGACGTCTGTAGTTGGAAAAATGCTTGATGCTGTCATTAAAGATGAAATAGTGAAACTTTTGGAACGTAAGGGTTCAATCAGGCAGATGCAGCATGGTTTTACAAAGGGAAGATCTTGTTTGACAAACTTGTTAGGATTCTTTGAGGATATAATGGGTGCAGTGGATAGAGGGGAACAGGTTGATGTTGTCTATTTGGATTTCCAGAAAGTGTTTGATAAAGTGCCGCACAAGAGACTTCTCAGTAAGTTACAGGAAAGTGGAGTCCGGGGAAGTCTATTGGCCTGGATTGAAAATTGGTTGTCTGACAGGAGGCAGAGAGTTGGGATAAATGCGAGTTTTTCAGGTTGGCAGAGAGTGGTAAGTGGGGTGCGGCAGGGGTCAGTGTTAGGCCCACAACTGTTCATCATTTACATTGATGACTTGGAGGAGGGGACAAAATGTGGTGTCGCCAAGTTTGCGGATGACACGAAATTGAGTGGAAGAGCAAATTGTAATGAGGATGTGGAGAGTCTGCAGAGGGATAGAGTTAAGCTGGATGAGTGGGCAAAGGTCTGGCAGATGGAGTACAATGTTAGTCAGTGTGAGGTGATCCACTTTGGCAAGAAAAATAAAAGAGCTGAATATTATTTAAAGGGTGAAAAACTACAGCATGGTGTTGTGCAGAGGGACTTGGGAGGGCTTGTGCATGAATCGCAAAAGGTTAGGTTGCAGGTACAGCAGGTGATTAAGAAGGCAAATGGAATGTTGGCCTTCATCGCTGGAGGAATTGAATTCAGGAGTAGGGAGGTCATGTGGCAACTGTACAAGGTACTGGTGAGACCGCACCTGGAGTACTGAGTCCAGTTCTGGTCTCCATATTTGAGGAAGGATATACTGGCTTTGGAGACAGTCCAGAGGAGGTTTACGAGGTTGATCCCTGGGATGAAGGGGTTGACTTATGATGGAAGATTAAGTCGTCTAGGATTGTATTTGCTTGAGTTCAGAAGAATGAGAGGAGATCTTATAGAAACATATAGGATTATGAAGGGTATGGATAGGATAGATGTCGGAAGGTTTTTTGAGCTGGCTGGGGAAACTAAAACGAGAGGACACAGTCTCAAGATTCGGGGGAGTAGATTTAGGACAGAGATGAGGAAAAATAGTTTTTCCCAGAGAGTAGTGAATGTTTGGAATTCTCTAACCAGGGAAGTGGTTGAGGCTGCCTCATTAAACATATTTAAAATTCGCTTAGATAAATTTTTACATGATAGAGGAATTAGGGGATATGGGGAGAAGGCAGGTAGGTGGAGTTAGGTCATAAATTAGATCAGCCATGATCGTATTGAATGGTGGAGCAGGCTCGATGGGCCATTTTTGGCCGACTCCTGTTCCTACTTCCGATGTTCCTATGGAGCCTCTGTTTCAGTTCCAACAAGCTTCTGGCTGACACTGTTTCAGCTGTGTGTCTCCCTCTCCATCGGAGATTCCAACTCCCAGCTACCTGTCCTTTTCTTTCACCCCTCCTTTTCCAGCAAACAATTGGAATTAGTCTTCTTCTTCCATCTGTTTTAGGTAAACAAACCTCTCAATGACCTTTGAGTAAGCACTTTGCAGAGAGGTCAAAAGCCTTTCAAAAATGTCTAACATAGATGACCTGACTCCAGTCCATTCATTTCATGACATAATTTCAATTAGCACCTACTTGTGAAATGTGAATAGCATTTTCCATAGCTTCTGTAAAGTCACTGAGTATGAACTCCAGTATTTCAAATAAGATCTGTTTTAAAGTGTGTGTATGTAACCATCTCTAATTTTACCACTTTATCTGATTTAAACTAATTTGGCAGGGGGAAGAGAACAGAACTGATAGGGAAGCAGATAGGAGAGTGAATATAGGGGTGGTTCCGTTAGATGGTAAAACAAGAAGGAAAAAGGGAACTAAAAAGAATAGGAGAGTAGGGGCAAGTGCATCGAGAACAAAGGTGGAGGGAGAAAGGAGATATGGTATCAAGGTATTATGTATGAATGCACGGAGTGTAAGGAATAAAATGGATGAGCTTGAGGCACAAATGGCAATAGGAGGTTATGATATTGTCGGAGTAACGGAGACATGGCTGCGGGAAGGGCAGGATTGGGAAATCAATGTTCCCGGGTACACGTCCTATAGAAAAGACAGAAAGTTAGGAAGAGGAGGTGGGGTAGCTCTGTTGGTAAGAAGTGAAATTCAGGCGTTTGAAAGGAAAGACATTGAAACAGGTGGGGTAGAGTCTGTTTGGATAGAATTAAGAAATTGTAAAGGCATGAGGACCATTATGGAGGTCATTTACAGGCCTCCGAAAAGTAGCTCAAATATCAGTAGAAGTATAAATCAGGAATTAAGAGTGGCATGTCAAAGTGGTAGCAATACAGTAGTTATGGGGGACTTCAACATGAAGGTGGTCTGGGATAATCAGACGGGGGCAGGAACACAAGAGACTGAGGTTATTGAATGTCTACGAGATACTTTCTTGGAGCAGCTAGTGGAAGAACCTACCAGGGGGAAGTCGATTCTGGACTTGGTGCTGTGCAGTGACGCAGAGTTAATAAGTGACCTCGATGTAGGGGAGCCATGAGGGAATAGTGACCATGGTATGGTTGCTTTTGAGCTGCAATTAGAAAGGGAAAAAGAAAGGAAGTCGGAAGCCTCTGTACTGCAGTTAAATAAAGGGGATTATGCAGCTATGAGGGAGGAGCTAGCCAAAATAAAATGGAAAGATACACTAGCTGGGAGGACAACTGGGGAAAAATGGCAGGTATTTTTGGTCATTTTTCACAGGTTTCAGGACAAATTTATTCCAAAGTGGAGGAAAGGCTCTAGGAGATGCAAATGGCAGCCGTGGCTAACTAATGAAATCAAGTACAATATCAAATCCAAAGGGAGTAAGTATAAGATAGCGAAGCGGAGTGGGAAGTTAGAGGATTGGGAAACCTTCAAAGAGCATCAGAGGGTAACTAAGAAAGTCAAAAGAGAGGGGAAAATTAAGTACGAGAGGAAGTTAGCAAATAATATAATGGAGGATAGCAAAAGCTTTTTTAAATATGTGAAGAGGAAGAAATTGGTTCGATCCAAAATAGGTCCATTAAGAATGGAAAAGGGTGAAATTATTACCGTAAACAAGGAGATGGCTGAGGAATTTAACAAATACTTTGCAACTGTCTTCACCAAGGAGGATATAGGTTATGGTCAGTTAGGGGGTAATGGTCATGCGGTGTCAAGAGACTTGGGGAACTTTCCTGGGGAAGTAGGGGATCTAATGGATACCCGGATCCAGAAACAGGAGGTTGTGAGTAAATTGTTGGGACTGAGGGCTGATAAATCCCCAGGGCCTGATGGACTGCATCCCAGGGTGCTTAAAGAAGTTGCTATAGAAATTGTGGAGGCACTGGTCGACATTTTCCAAAGTTCCATAGATTCGGGGGAGGTCCCTGAGGATTGGAGAGTGGTTGATGTGGTGCCGATTTTTAAGAAGGGAGGGAGGGAGAAAACAGGAAATTATAGACCGGTCAGCCTGACGTCAGTGGTGGGGAAGATATTGGAATCTATCATAAAAGGAGTAATAGCAGAACACTTAGGCAGAAATAATAGTATAAGGGCTAGTCAGTATGGATTCCTTAAGGGTAAGTCATGCTTGACTAACCTTCTGGAATTTTTCGAGGATGTGACAAAGAGGGTGGACTTGGGAGAGCCTGTGGATGTGGTGTATTTGGACTTCCAGAAGGCCTTTGATAAGGTACAGCACGGGAGACTAATGGTCAAGATCAGGGAGCATGGTATTGGAGGAAAGGTGCTGACATGGATAGGAAATTGGTTAAGAAATAGGAAACAAAGGATTGGGGTAAGCGGGTCTTTTTCAGGATGGCAGGATGTGACGAGTGGAGTGCCGCAGGGATCGGTATTGGGTCCTCAGTTGTTTGTAATTTATGTAAATGATTTGGATGAGGAGATTATTAATAACTTGAGCAAATTTGCAGATGACACGAAACTGGGTGGCGGTGTGGGGTGTGAGGAGGATGTCAGGAAAATGCAGAGGGACTTGGACAGGTTGGGGGAGTGGGCTGCTGAATGGAAGATGACGTTCAATGTAAGCAAATGTGAGGTTATCCATTTTGGGGGCAATAATAGGAAAGCTGAGTATTATTTAAATTGAGACAAGCTAGGGAGTGGGGAGGAGCAAATGGATCTGGGAGTACTTGTTCACCGGTCACTGAAGACTAGCATGCAGGTTCAGAAAGCTGTGAAGAAGGCAAATGGCATGTTGGCTTTCATAAAGAGGGGATTGGAGTATAGGAACAGAGACGCCCTTCTGCAGTTGTACAGGGCCCTGGTGAGACCCCACCTGGAGTATTGCGTCCAGTTCTGGTCTCCAATTTTGAGGAAGGACATACTAGCTCTAGAGCGTGTGCAGCGCAGATTTACAAGGTTAGTTCCAGGAATGGCGGGTTGACATATGCTGAAAGGCTAGAAAAACTGGACTTGTATCCAATGGAGTTTAGAAGGATGAGGGGGACATGATTGAGGTATACAAAATCATCAGGGGGATAGACAAGGTGAAGTCTGATTACTTGTTCCCAATGATGGGGGAGACGAGGACTAGAGGGCATAGTTTAAGAATACAGGGTAGGCCCTTTAGGACGGAGATGAGAAAACATTTTTTTACCCAGAGAAGTGTGAATCTCTGGAATGCTCTGCCACAGAGGGTGGTAGAGGCAGATTCGCTGATTATGTTGAAAAGAGAGTTAGATAAGACTCTAGTGGGCAAAGGAGTTAAGGGTTATGGGGATAAGGCTGGAAAGGGGTACTGATGGTAGTGATCAGCCATGATCTGTAAAATGGCGGTGCTGGCTCGATGGGCCGAAGGGCCTACTCCAGCTCCTATTGTCTATTGTCTAAAATAATTTCCAAATCGTCTTTTTGGTTGATGTTCTTTGTATTGTACGTTTATGTGGCACATTCTAAACACTGTGACCTTATCCCCGTGATTGTCTTTAAAATCGTACTGGTTTTATTAATGGGGAGTTGTTGTTTTAAACTCATTGACATTAGTGACACTGCTGCCCCAATGTCCAACTCCATTCGAAGTTCATTGTTGATTTTCAACTGGACATAGATTGCTGAGTTTTTATCATTTAATACATGAACATGTGTGATCTCCGATGTCTTGTCTTCCCCCCGAGTCATTTGTTTCTTTGCCAGTGCTGGGGCTTCCATCATTTTCTTCCACTGTTTTTACCCTCAGTGGGCACTTTCTGTGATTTGGATTCTGCTTTTTATCCATTTTTCCCTTTTTCCTTGGGAATATGACCTTGATGTGTCCTTCTTTATCATAGAGGTGACATCTGGATTTCTTGAAATAACAATAATTCGAACAGTGGTTGTATTTCCCTCAGGAAAGGCATTCTTGGTGGGAAAATTTCCCAATTAGTAAATCATTTTGACTAAATTTATTTTGGCCTTTTCAGTGCCAACAGCTGGCTTAAATGCTATCCATAGTGTTGTCTCGCCCATGCTTAATAATTTTTGTTTGGTTTTGTGGTAGGCCAAACCCATTGCTAAAAGGTCTCACAATGCTTGGGTTAAAAATTGATCAAAATCGCAGTGTTTTGCTAGTTTAAGTAATGGAGCCAAGAATTTGCTCACAGATTCACCTGTTCTTTGGTCATCCCTGGTGGTTTGGGACTTTGATGTGCCCCAATTATTGTGCACAACTATGTGTACAATTTAGTTTCTGGATTCTCGGGTGCCAGGAGGGATTTGAGTAGATCAAATGTTTGACTGCCCATTAGAACCCAAAACAGTGACTGCTTTCAGTTTAGAGGCAGTGTCTCCTGTCCCAGATATCCTAAAGTGGGAGGGACAGGAGCCAGAGGTCGTGGTACATGTAGGTACCAATGACATAGGGAGAATTAGAGAAGAGGTCCTAAAAAGTGAGTACAGGCAGTTAGGTAGGGAGTTAAAAAGAAGGACCGCAAAGGGGGTAATCTCTGGATTACTCCCTGTGCCACGTGACAGTGTGAATAGAAATAGAATGAGGTGGAGGATTAACACGTGGCTGAAGGGGTGGAGTAAGGGGCAGGGTTTTAAGTTTCTGGATAACTGGGACCTTTATTGGGGGAGATGTGACCTGTACAGTAAGGACGGGTTACACTTAAATCCCAGGGGGACCAGAATCCTGGCAGAGGTATTTGCTAGGGCTTCTCAGGATCCTTTAAACTAGAATGGTTGGGGGGAGGGAACAAAATAGTACAGAGCAGTAAGGAGAAGATTAGAATGCAAACAATGAAAGTTTGTAGTAAGTATTTGAATATGGATGGGCAGGTGATAGAGAAGGGAAATGCTCTGGAAGAAGATGAAGGGCAATTGGCAGGAAAAGTAAATAATGTTGTTCTTAAAGATGAGGGAAAACAGGGATTAAAAAATGGGAAATCCCTGAAATTCATATATTTTAATGCCAGGAGTATATTAAAAAAGGTGGATGAGCTGAAGGTGTGGATTGATACTTGGAAGTATGATGTGGTAGCGATTAGTGAGACATGGTTGCAGGAGGGATGTGATTGGCAACTGAATATCCCTGGGTTTCGTTGTTTTAGGTGTGATAGAGTCGGAGGGGAAAGAGGAGGTGGGGTTGCATTGCTTGTCAGGGAAAATATTACAGTGGTGCCTAGGAAGGATAGATTAGAGGGCACATCCACGGAGGCTATTTGGGTGGAACTGAGGAGTAGGAAAGGAGAGGTTACACTTGTAGGGGTGTATTATAGACCACCCGGAGGGGACCGAGACCTAGAGGAGCAAATCTGTAGGGAGATAGTAGATATTTGTGATAAGCACAGGGTTGTAATTATGGGAGATTTTAATTTTCCACATATAGATTGGGAAACACATTCTGTGAAAGGAATGGATGGGTTAGAGTTTGTGAAATGTGTGCAAGATAGTTTTTTACAACAATATGTAGAGGTGCCGACCAGAGAAGGAGCAGTGTTAGATCTACTGTTGGCAAATGGGATGGGTCAAGTGACGGAGGTTAGTGTTGGCGAGCACTTCGGGTCCAGTGATCATAATGCCATCAGCTTCAATGTCATTATGGAAAGAGAGAAACCAGGGCCAAGGATTGAGGTTTTTGATTGGGGAAAAGCTAGATTTGAGGAGATGCGAACGGACTTGCAGGGTGTGCATTGGGACAATTTGTTTTATGGGCAGGATGTAGTAGAGAGATGGAAGTCTTTTAAAGATCAGATTTTGAGAGTGCAAAAGCTTTATGTTCCTGTTAGGTTAAAAGGAGGGGCAAAAGGTTTGAGAGAGCCGTGGTTTTCAAGGAATATTGGAAACTTGGTTCGAAGAAAAAGGGAGGCGTACATTAGATATAAGAAGCATGGAGTTAAGGAGATGTTTGAAAGATACATTGAATGTAAGATGAATCTTAAGAGAGGAATTAGGAAAGCTAAAAGAAGGTACGAGAAAACTATGGCAAGCAGGGTGAAAACTAATCCAAAAGAGTTCTACAAATATGTTAATGGTAAGAGGAAAGCTAGAGACAAAATTGGTCCCATAGAAAATCAGAGTGGAAAACTGTGTGTGGAACCTAGAGAAATGGGGGAGATATTGAACAGTTTCTTTTCTTCGGTATTCACTAAGGAGAAGGATATTGGGAGATGTGGGATAAAAAAAGCAAATTGGGTAAATATGGGGAATATAGAGATTACAAAAGGTGTAGTTTTAAGGCTTTTGAAGAATATAAAGGTGGATAAGTCTCCGGGACCAGACGGGATCTTCCCCAGGACATTGAAAGAAGTGAAGGAGGAAATAGCAGAGGCTCTGGCGGTAATTTTTCAAATGTCATTAGATATGGGGATAGTGCCGGAGGATTGGCGCATTGCGCATGTGGTTCCGTTATTTAAAAAGTGTTCAAGGAGGAAGCCTGGCAACTATCGGCCTGTAAGTTTGACGTCTGTGGTAGGTAAATTAATGGAGAAAATTCTTAGAGATAGTACTTATAAACATCTGGATAGACAGGGTCTGATCAGGAGCACTCAACATGGATTTGTGGGAGGAAGGTCATGTTTGACCAATCTGATTGAATTTTTTGAAGAGGTGACTAGGAATGTGGATGAGGGTAGCGCAGTGGATGTTGTCTATATGGACTTCAGTAAGGCCTTCGATAAGGTACCACATGGAAGGTTAGTTAGGAAGGTGCAGTCTTTAGGTATAAATTTTGAGATAGTCAAATGGATTGAACATTGGCTGAAAGGGAGAGGCCAGAGAGTGGTAGTGGATAATTGTCTGTCAGGTTGGAGGCCGGTGACCAGTGTTGTGCCTCAAGGATCTGTATTGGGCCCATTGTTGTTTGTTATATACATTAATGATCTAGATGATGGGGTGGTGAATTGGATTAGTAAATATGCAGACGATACTAAGATAGGTGGAATAGTGGATAATGAAGAAGGTTTTCAAGGATTGCAGAGGGATTTGGGCTGCTTAGAAAAGTGGGCTGAAAAATGGCAGATGGAATTTAATGCTGATAAGTGTGAGGTGCTTCATTTTGGTAAGAAGAATCAGAATAGGACATATGTGGTAAATGGGAGAGCATTGAGAAATACAGAAGAGCAGAAAGATTTAGGAGTGACGGTACATCGTTCCCTGAAGGTAGAAACTCACGTGAATAGGGTGGTGAAGAAGGCTTTTAGTATGCTGGCCTTTATCAATCATTGCATGGAATATAGGAGTTGGGAGGTGATGTTGAGATTGTATAAGACGTTGGTGCGGCCTAATTTGGAGTTCTGTGTGCAGTTCTGGTCGCCTAATTATAGGAAGGATATAAACAGAGTGGAGAGAGTGCAGAGAAGGTTTACCAGAATGTTGCCTGGGTTTCAGCATCTAGAGTATAGGGAGAGATTGGACAGATTGGGTCTTTATTCTTTGGAGCGTAGAAGGTTGAGAGGGGATTTGATAGAAGTATTTAAGATTATGAAAGGGATAGACAGAATGGATGTGGATAGACTATTTCCGTTAAGAGGAGGAAAGTTTAAAACAAGAGTACATGAGTTAAGAATTAAGGGGCAGAGGTTTAGAGGTAACATGAAGGGAAACTTCTTTACTCAGAGAGTGGTAGCCGTGTGGAATGATCTTCCGGGAGAAATAGTGGCGGCGGAGTCAATTGTATTATTTAAGAAAAGGTTGGACAGGTATATGGATGAGAAGAAGATGGAGGGTTATGGGCATTGTGCAGGGAGGTGGGATTAGAAAGGGGTGTTTGGTTCGGTGCGGACTAGAAGGGCCTAATGGCCTGTTTCCGTGCTGTAATTGTTATGTTAATATTATGGGGTAGACAGTAGTAATCGAATCTTTCTACAGAGCTCAATCAGTTCTCTTCTGACTCCACAAATTCTCCAAACTTTACCTCCATATTTTCCACCATTTTGAGACTTCAGTCCTTTGTGGCTCAGGCTGTGGGGTCCACTGTGTGAAAATCTGGTGTTTCCCTTTTAAATCTTCCCTCCACTGTCTAGAGTAAGGGGGGGGGTGTCAGTTTCCATCCTCATCACCACTGTTAGCTATTTGTAATTTAGTAGCACATAAGTACACAGAGAGTTGAAGCTTCTTTCATGGTTTAAAACGTTGCAGGACACAGTATATATGAGTGTCAATGTCGTCATGCCCAGTGCAATGATCTCACTTCTCAGCTTCTCCCCTCCCATCGGTTTCCACCTATGACCCCTGACCAGTGACCCTGTGCTGCACCCCCTGCCCCTCCCTCCTTTTCCTTCGGGCGACTCTCTATTTTTCCACATTCCTGATGAACGGCCCAAATCAGAAACATCGACTGCCTTTCACTTCCTGCAGCTGCTGTGTGTCCTGCTGAGTTTCTCCAGCACTACTGTGCATTGCACCTTGCATTCTATCCTGGAACTCTCCAACCAGACAGCATCAATATCGACCTCCAGCTTCTCTCCTACACCTTCCCACTCCCTTCCCTTCCTTCTCCCATCAGAGAACTTCCTTTCTTCACCCTCTCCCCATCTCGGCTTCTCTCTCTTCTACTCACCCACCATTACCCACCTGGAAGCCCATGCTCCTCCCCTTCCCCTCACCTTTTTATACGGACGTCTCTCTCACATTCAGCACTCCTGGGGAAGGGCTTAAGCCCGAAATGTCGACGACCATTTAAACATGATTAGTCCTACCAAAATGTAGCATCTCACATTTATCAGTATTACACTCCATCTACCATCTTCCAGCCCACTCTTCTAACTGTCCTATATCACCCTGTAAGCTTTGATAAACTTCCTTACTGTCCACGACACCACCAACCTTTGTATCATCTGCAAATTTACTAATCCAATTTGCCATCCTATCATCTAGGTCGTTAATATCTATGACAAATGGCAGTGGACCCAGTACCGATCCCGACACCGGCCTCCAATTCGACAAACAATTTTCCGCCACTACTCTCCGGCATCTCCCATCCAACCATTGTTGAATCCATTTCACTACTTCATCATTAATACCTAATGTTTCCACCTTCCTTACTAACCTCTTATGGGGAAGCTTATCTAATGCCTTACTAAGGTCCAAATAGACAACATACATTGCCTTCCCCCCCCCCCCCCCACATCAACCTTTTTAGTAACCTCCTCGAAAAACTCTATAAATTTGTTAGACATGATCTACCACGTACAAAACCATTCTGACAACTCAGAATCAATCTGTCTTTCCAAATAATTGTCTATACCATCTCCAAGAATACTTTCCATTAATTTACCCATCCACGACGTCAGACTTACAGGCCTATAATTACCAGGTTTAATTTTGGATGCTTTTGTTGAACAGTGGAACAACATGAATCACCCTCCAGTCCTCTGGCATCATCCCTGTGGCCAGTGACATTTTATAGGATCTCCACACTCAGAATAGCAGGGAAAGAGGGCAGAAGCCCAAATAATGGAGTGGGAGAGTGAGACTGGGAGGAGCTCAGGCTACAAGGAAAATCCCATCAATACAACAATCCTTCAACCTGTGGCCTCTGAAATATCGACCCTTTGTCCCACGTGATGCCAAAGTTAAACTAAACTGCTACCTGCACAAAATCCACCTCCCTCCATAGTCATGGGTCTGTCAAGAACCACCTACATCTGGTAGCTCATTCCGGGCACTCACTGCTCTTTGGGTAAAATATTTCTCCCAAACATCTCCTGTAACATTCCTTCCTCTACCCTAAACACGCCCTTTAGCATGTGACTCTCTTACTCAGAGCTGGTGCCAACAGGGGCATTCGAGGGCATTTCCCCCCTTCAAATGAGTCATGCCCCCCTTCAAATGAGTCGTGCCCCCAACCCTAGCACTAGCGTGACTTGCGTCATTAGTCTCCACGCGATACAAGCAGCGCGTTTGTTAAGTTGGAGGGAAGTAGAAGTATGACAGCTGAGCTTGGAGGATGTTCATGGCAGGTAGAAACAACCACCACCACCCTGGTTGTCAGTTCTCCAATGTTGTATCAGGTGTGTGTAATGAGAGAATCTCTTCCCGCACAGACAGCATTTAAAGGGACCTCTCCCCGCAGTGAGTGTTCAGGTGCTGCAGGAGGATTGAGAAAACCCTTTCCCATACACACGACAGGTAAACGGACTCTCCCCAGGGGGAACACACCCCTTCCCACACACGCGGCAGGTGAACGGACCCACCCCAGGGGGAACACACCCCTTCCCACACACCCAGCAGGTGATCGGACTCTCCCCAGAGGGAACATACCCCTTCCCACACATGCGGCAGGTGAATGGACTCTCCCCAGGGAGAAAACAACCCTTCCCACACACCCGGCAGGTGAACAAACCCTCACCGGGGGAACACACCCCTTCCCACACACCCGGCAAGTGAATGGACTCTCCCCAGGGGTAACACACCCCTTCCCACACACCCAGCAGGTGATCGGACTCTCCCCAGAGGGAACATACCCCTTCCCACACATGCGGCAGGTGAATGGACTCTCCCCAGGGAGAAAACAACCCTTCCCACACACCCGGCAGGTGAACAAACCCTCACCGGGGGAACACACCCCTTCCCACACACCCGGCAGGTGAACAGACCCTCACCAGGGGAACACACCTCTTCCCACACAAGCGGCAGGTGAACGGACTCTCCCCAGGGGGAACACACCCCTTCCCACACAAGCGGCAGGTGAACGGACTCACCCCAGGGGGAACACACCCCTTCCCACCCACGCAGCAGGTGAACGGACCCTCCCCAGGGAGAACAAACCCCTTCTCGCACACGTGGCAGGCGAACGGACCCTCCCCAGGGGGAACACACCCCTTCTCACACATGTGCCAGGTGAACGGACTCTCCCAAGGGGGAACACACCCCTTTCCACATACGCGGCAGGTGAAAAGACCCTCCCCAGGGGGAACACACCACTTCCCAAACACGCAGCAGGTGAATGGACACTCCCCAGATGGAACACACCCCCTCCCACATATGAGGCAGGTGAATGGACTTTCCTCAGGGGGACACATACGTGGTCCTCCAGGTCATTGGAAGTTTGAAAGCTCTTCCCTCAGTCAGAGCAGGGGATTGGGCTCCCCCTCGTGGGGACTCAATGCTGTTGCAGCAGTGCGTCAGAGCTGGCGAATCCCTCCCCACAGTCGGAACAGGGGAACGGTGTCTCCCCATTGTCACTGCACCCATCGTAATGGGTTTGTGAGCGGCCTCACTTGTCAACGATTGTTTCAGGCCTGAGCCCATCTTCGACGTATGAGTAGAGAGCCGACAGGTGAACGGACCCTCCCCAGGGGGAATTAAAGGGTTGGACAGAAGGAAAGAAAAAGCCAGGGGGAGGAGTACAGACCAACAGACAAAAGGTGTTGATTGGATATGGATAGGAGGTCTGGAAAGAGGAAAGATGAGAATCGATGGGGGAGTTGGGGGGGGGGAGGTTGGGTTCTGTGAAAGCAGGGCTGGGGGGAAAGGAGACATCAGGCCTTTTCACATTGCATTGTAAAATGGAGATTCCCCGGAAAGGGCCCATCACTGAGGGCAGCCAGCAGCTCCTGCATTCAAACTTTTGAGACCCACACCATCCCCCTTTGTTTTGACGACAGCTGGTTTACATGGATCTTTACCCTCACGGCAGTGGTGCAACCGTTAAGGGGGGCTGACTTCCTTTGGGCCCGCTGCTTGCTGGTCATATTCGAGTGAGAATGCTTGGTGCATGCCAAGATCCTTCAGACTCTGTCTCTGAGGGGAGCCAAGTTACCCACCCCCCACCTAGACTCCATAGCTCACTCGGACAATTAGTTTACTTGCATCATGGCAGAATTCCCCTCGATAGTGATGCTACAGTTCTCCAAGGCCCGAGGGCCTCCTGCTCCATGCCAGGGCACGTCTGCTCCTGCCCGAGAAACTCAGCCTGGCGAAGGAGGAGTTCAAAAAATGGAGGAGCTTGGGATTGTGCGATGCTCTGACAGTCCCTGGGCCTCCCCTCCACAAGGTGCCCAAATCAACATGGGGTTGGAGACCATGCGGGGACTACTGCTGCCTCAATGAGGTCACCACGCCCGACTGATACTCCATGGCCCACATCCAAGACTTTGCTGCAAACCGGCACCGGTGTTCTCCAAGGTGGACCTCATCTGGGGGTATCACCAAATCCCAGTTTAGGGATAGGGTTAGGGTTAAGGCGAGTGGCAACCCTTGGCCTTTTTCCGCAGGCACCTCCACCCCCCAGAACTCAAATAGAGCACTTTCGACCAAGAGCTGTTAGCGCTGTACCTGGCAGTAAGACATTTCCATTACTTTTTGAAAGTCTGGCACTTCAGGGAGTTCACTGACTTTTGATTTCTATAAGGTCTCAGAGTTGTACAGTATTTATTTATAACTACTAATTGTGGTAAATCTGTGTCATGCTGTCAAACTCTCACTATGCTTAGTCTGCACTTCTGGCTTTGGATGTGGATTATCTCTACCACCAAGGGCACTCCCCCTTGACTATAACTGTGTACACACCCATCATCATTCATTATTGTACTGCTGAGTTTCTACTAATAAAAGCCATGATTTCTGGTTAACTACGCTGCCTTTGATCTTTTCATTATCTGGCACGTCAATTTTATTAGCAGAACTCAAGCCAGAGTGGCTGGTGATCGACCAGTCTGCCCCGAGGCCCAGAGAAATCTTCAACCACTAGATTACTTGTTTCAATTACTACATGGCTCAGAACAATGTGGTCACTGAGGCGATACAGTGGGGCCACCTGAATTTCTTACTGGGTGAGATCCCTTTTGCTGTAACTCTAGGAGATGCGACCCTGGCTATAGCCTGGGAATGACTGACCGCTTATTATGCAGCACCACAGAATATGGTACTTGCTTGGCACCAGTTTGCCAGAAACCTGGGGAAAGTGATGCTGCCTATGTCCTGGCTCTCGACTTGTTGGTAAGCGAATGCGATGTCAGTCACTGTGGAACAACACCGCAATGCTTTGAAGCTGGATGCTTTTGCCATATAACCATATAACCACTTACAGCACAGAACAGGCCAGTTCGGCCCTACTAGTCCATGCCGTAGCAAATCCCCACCCTCCTAGTCCCACTGACCAGCACCCGGTCCATACCCCTCTAGTCCCCTCCTATCCATGTAACGATCCAGTCTTTCCTTAAATGTAATCAATGATCCCGCCTCGACCACGTCTGCCGGAAGCTCATTCCACATCCCCACCACCCTCTGTAAAGAAATTTCCCTTCATGTTCCCCTTATAATTTTCCCCCTTCAATCTTAAACCATGTCCTCTAGTTTGAATCTCCCCCTTTCTTAATTGAAAAAGCCTATCCACATTTACTCTGTCTGTCCCTTTTAAAATCTTAAACACCTCTATCAAGTCCCCTCTCAATATTCTACGCTCCAGAGAAAAAAGCCCCAGTCTGCACAACCTTTCCCTGTAACTCAGACCCTGAAATCCTGTCAACATTCTCGTGAACCTTCTCTGCACTCTCTCTATTTTGTTTATATCTTTCCTATAATTTGGTGACCAACAGAATCGACTCCAGTTGCATCCTTCAGAGGCTATTAGAAACAGCTTCTAACCCTTCGGCCAAGTAGTCACCCTAGCCAAAACACTGAGAAGTGCTATGCGGTCCAACGAAATACTGGAAACTGAAAAGGAAACATCCAGGAGTGCTGCAACCCCGATGGGGATGAAGGGACAAACACCTGGCAAGTGTTACTTCTGTAATAAGAGCTGACACCCCAGACAGAAGTGTCTGGGTCGATTAGCTACTTGCAGCTACTGTGGGAAACATGGCCACTTCGCTAAAGCATATAGGGCGAAAAATAATAAGAACCAAGAAAACTCATTCTAGAGCCACTGGAATGGAAGACGACTGCGAAGGGGAGGAATCTTCAGACGAGCCGACTGAATCGACTTCAAGTGACGGCGAGGTGAGATCAACACAAAGATCCCCTGTGTTAGCTCAATTGACTGTAAAGCTTGGAGGTTGTTATGGAATGGAACGGTTGACTATGAAGGGGGAGGTGAATGGTGAGGCTGTCGATTGCTTAATAGACTCGGGGAGCACTACATTCATGAAAAAGTTGCTGAAGCCTTAAATTTGAAGAGGTATCCTGAGAACCAATGGACATCGATGGCTTGTAGAAAACTTAAAAAGACCATATGAGACAAGTGTAAAGTTACTCTGAACTTGCAGGGACATTGTCTTGCTAATGTTTGACTTTTTATAATGTCTGATCTCTCTGCTCCCGTGTTACTGGGGTTAGATATTCAATCTCAAAAGTGTAGTGTTAAACTTTGATGGACCGCTACCCACACTTACCATTCCCCGCACTGGTCACTGCGGTCTGTCCACACTAAAGATTAAAGCTCCCTCTCTGTTCAGTAATCTATCCCCCGAGGGTCGACTGATTGCCTATAAGAGCTGTTATTGTTATTGTTATCTGAGGCGCCTGCAAGCTCACACCAAGACACAAGAGAAACTTGTCCGTGAACTACTCTTTGCAGATGATGCCGCTTTAGTTGCCCATTCAGAGCCAGCTCTTCAGCGCTTGACGTCCTGCTTTGCGGAAACTGCCAAAATGTTTGGCCTGGAAGTCAGCCTGAAGAAAACTGAGGTCCTCCATCAGCCAGCTCCCCACCATGACTACCAGCCCCCCCACATCTCCATCGGGCACACAAAACTCAAAACGGTCAACCAGTTTACCTATCTCGGCTGCACCATTTCATCAGATGCAAGGATCGACAATGAGATAGACAACAGACTCGCCAAGGCAAATAGCGCCTTTGGAAGACTACACAAAAGAGTCTGGAAAAACAACCAACTGAAAAACCTCACAAAGATAAGCGTATACAGAGCCGTTGTCATACCCACACTCCTGTTCGGCTCCGAATCATGGGTCCTCTACCGGCACCACCTACGGCTCCTAGAACGCTTCCACCAGCGTTGTCTCCGCTCCATCCTCAACATCCATTGGAGCGCTCACACCCCTAACGTCGAGGTACTCGAGATGGCAGAGGTCGACAGCATCGAGTCCACGCTGCTGAAGATCCAGCTGCGCTGGATGGGTCACGTTTCCAGAATGGAGGACCATCGCCTTCCCAAGATCGTATTATATGGCGAGCTCTCCACTGGCCACCGTGACAGAGGTGCACCAAAGAAAAGGTACAAGGACTGCCTAAAGAAATCTCTTGGTGCCTGCCACATTGACCACCGCCAGTGGGCTGATAACGCCTCAAACCGTGCATCTTGGCGCCTCACAGTTTGGCGGGCAGCAGCCTCCTTTGAAGAAGACCGCAGAGCCCACCTCACTGACAAAAGGCAAAGGAGGAAAAACCCAACACCCAACCCCAACCAACCAATTTTCCCTTGCAACCGCTGCAATCGTGTCTGCCTGTCCCGCATCGGACTGGTCAGCCACAAACGAGCCTGCAGCTGACGTGGACTTTTTACCCCCTCCATAAATCTTCGTCCGCGAAGCCAAGCCAAAGAAGAGACAGCAAAGAGGACCATGAGTTTATTAAGGCTGAGACTCGGAGACTATTTAAAGAGGTGGTCATTGAACCCAGCAGGAGTCCATGGCGAGCCCAGGTGGTAGTGGTGAAAAATCACACTAAGAAACTACTGGCTATTGACTACAGCCAGACAATTAACTGTTGCACTAACTTGGATGCCTACCCCCTGTCTCGCATCAATGAAATGTTTAATCAGATAGCAGAATATAGAGTGTACTCGACTATCAACCTTAACGCAGCCTATCACCAAATCCCCATTTAAAAAAAGCAAACGACCCTATACGGTGTTCGAGGCTGGGTGTCTATACCAGTTTAGGAGGGTACCTTTTGGAGTCACCAACAGTGTGTCAGTGTTTCAGAGGGAGATGGATAAAATTGTTAGCACGTATGAGTTACAGGGTACATTCCCCTATCTGGATAATGTCACTACCTGTGGTAAGACCCAGTAGTAAGACCCAGTCCGAGCAAGATAAAAACCTTCAAAAAATTCTAGCAATGGCCAAAGAACTCAATCTTACATTTAACGAGGGTAGATGTGTTTTCAATGCAACAGAACTACACAAATACTACATTGTTCGCAAGGGCGAAATCTGTCCCAATCCTGAAAGAATGGCACCCCTTACTTAAGAGGTTGCCACCCCCAGACTCCACAAAAGCTCGAGGTATATGGGATTCTTTTTCTACTACTGCAAATGTGTATGTGACTACGCTATGAAGGCACGCCCCCTGTTTGACACAGAATCTTTCCCTCTCACTCCCGCAGCTCTGAAAGCTTTTGAGAGAATTAAAATTGATATTGCCAAAGCTGCACTCTCATCCATCGACGAGGATGTCCCTTTCCAAGTGGAACCCTTAACCAGAAAGGCAGACCAGTGGCATTTTTCTCGTTACAAGATCAAACCAGCAACCACAAAGAAGGCATATCACACAGGGGTAATCTTCGTCCGCGAAGCCAAGCCAAAGAAGAAGAAGAAAGATGAACAATCACTTTATTAACAAAAGTTCACTTTCAAACTTTATTTCAAAACTCCCGCTTTGATAACAATGCCCACTGGTTACTATGCAAATTTCTATAAAAGTGTAAAACTAATAAATTCCCCAGCCTAAATATAGCATATGCAATTAAAGTCAGTTATATTTCCAATCAGCCCACAGAAAAAGTTAGACACAAAACAAACACAAAACACACAAGACTCACAAAACCTTGATCTCAACCGAAGCAAAGATCATAAACAAAATTCAGTTTATTTGGTAAACTGAACCCAAAAGATCTTAGAGAGAGAGAGAGAGAGAGCACAAAATTCGAAGTTGTCTTGTGTTGCTGCAGAGAGAGGAACCACTGGCTTGGACCAGATCCTTCTGGCTGCCTTCGGAATGTTCATCCTTTTTGAAATACCAACATTCTAATCTGTCCTCCAGACCATGACCCATGCTCTGGGCCTCCTTCCACTCCACAGCACCCCCAGTGGTGGTTTATCGTCCAAGTCCAGAAATTTTTAGAACATTTTCTTTTTTTTTAAACTTTATTTAAAATTTTATGACATGAATAAAATAAAAATTACATTTAAAGAAATAATAAAAAATAAGATAATAAAAATTATTAAACTACACAAATTAACCCCTCCAATAATTATACTTTTTTCTACTTTGGCTTGGCTTCGCGGACGAAGATTTATGGAGGGGGTACACACATTAATCATCTAATTTAAAATTAGTCCAACCCTCCCCCCCAAAATAAAGAATGAAGAATTAATTAACAATGTTGTAAATAAAATAGAAAAAACCCCACTTACAAAAAAAAGGATAAAACTTAACACAAAAAAAATTACTAACAACAAAAAAAATATCAATATTAAAATAATACCCTTAAACATATATTTAAATCAAACATAATACATGTATTTAACAAATGAAATCCACTTTAAAACTAAGTTCAAATATTAAAATCATATATCAACCACATATCTGTTATACAAAAAATCATAATTAATAATACATAAATACAGAATTTCCATTAGTACCAAGTTTCCTTTATAATTCATCGAGAGAACAAAAACATCCCTTAGAAAAACAATCAGATAAACTTTTTATTCCCTTCCCCTCCCCTTATGTATAAAAACAGAAAAAAAAAGAAAAAAAAGTTCAAACTCTTATAAAATTCTCCATATTCTTTATTTATAACATCTTCAAAATTCTCTATCAAAATTAATTTTATTAAACGCTTCTCCCTCAATGTATTTGTACTTAATTTTCTTCTTTTTCTTCTTATCACCTTTCCCCTCATCTTCCTCTTCATCTAATTCAACATCCTCAATTTTTGACTTATTATCTTCTGTGACATCATCCTCTTAAAGAAGAAAGAAAAAGAGAAAAAAAACCCAAAAAAAGAGAAAAAAAGGAGAGAAAAAAAACCTCCTAATTCCCTCTCAATTACAATCAGAAAGCAAAAAGAGTTTAAAAAAAAAATTATTTATTTTAAAAAAAATAATTAAAAAAAAACCTTCAGTTCTTAACCCAAAAATTAAAAAGAAAAAAAAACAGGTCGGAGGTCACAACTACCTCCTCCTGTTTAAACCGCCCAAAGCGATAACTCCCCCAAAATATTGGGTGTGAGATAACTGACTGGTAGCTGATGACTTCTGGAAACTAGTGCCTACCAAGTTCCCTCTCCCAACTCCCATTTCATTAAACTATCATCATTATTTAAACTATTTAAACTCTTCTCAAAAAAAGATAAAAGATTTCGTTTTTTTAAATCAACGTTACCACTTCGGTCACCATTGCTTCTATTTCTTTTAAAAATCTGGATCCCACCTTACATCTCTACTCTTTTTGGAGACTTTGAAGGACTACATCGTTCCTGAAACTGCATGATTGGTAGAGACTGAGCAAAGTCCATAACCTCTTTAGGATTGTCAAAGAACTTTGGCTAATTTCCATCCTAAAAAATCTTTAGTACCGTAGAATACCTGAATGTTGCCTTACGTCTTTTTTTCCACAACCGTTCTTTCACAGAATTAAATTCGTGTCGTTGAAACATAATTTCTTGACTCAAATCTTGATAGAAGAAAACAGGATTATTCTGAACCTTCAAAGGAGATCTATTTTGCTGAGCATTTCTAATAGCCGTACGTAAAATTGTCTCTCTGTCACAATAGTTTAAACAATAGATCAAAACAGATCTTGGATTCTGTCCTGAAAAAGATTTTCTTCTTAATGCTCTATGAGCACATTCCAGTATTAAACCTTCAGGGAATTTATCCTGTCCTAACACTCGTGGAATCCATTCAGTAAAAAATTTTCTTGGATCTGGTCCTTCTATGCCTTCTGGCAAACCAACAATTTTCACATTGTTCCGTCTAGATTGATTCTCCAAATAATCAATCTTTTTTGCTAAATTTTTATTTTGGATCTGCATTGTTTCAATTATTCTATTTTCATCTTGCAGTTGATCCTGTGCATCGACTAAACCTTGATCACATATTTCAAATCTTTAAATGGTTTCAAGCTTAAAAGCTCCATTAATGACTTCCGCCATCGCATTAATCTTGGAAATAAACAGGTTCACCGTTTTGAGTTTTGTGTGCCCGATGGAGATGTGGGGGGGCTGGTAATCATGGTGGGGAGCTGGCTGATGGAGGACCTCAGTTTTCTTCAGGCTGACTTCCAGGCCAAACATTTTGGCAGTTTCCGCAAAGCAGGACGTCAAGCGCTGAAGAGCTGGCTCTGAATGGGCAACTAAAGCAGCATCGTCTGCAAAGAGTAGTTCACGGACAAGTTTCTCTTGTGTCTTGGTGTGAGCTTGCAGGCGCCTCAGATTGAAGAGACTGCCATCCGTGCGGTACCGGATGTAAACAGCGTCTTCATTGTTGGGGTCTTTCATGGCTTGGTTCAGCATCATGCTGAAGAAGATTGAAAAGAGGGTTGGTGCCAGAACACAGCCTTGCTTCACGCCATTGTTAATGGAGAAGGGTTCAGAGAGCTCATTGCTGTATCTGACCCGACCTTGTTGGTTTTCGTGCAGTTGGATAATCATGTTGAGGAACTTTGGGCACACAAAACTCAAAACGGTCAACCAGTTTACCTATCTCGGCTGCACCATTTCATCAGATGCAAGGATCGACAATGAGATAGACAACAGACTCGCCAAGGCAAATAGCGCCTTTGGAAGACTACACAAAAGAGTCTGGAAAAACAACCAACTGAAAAACCTCACAAAGATAAGCGTATACAGAGCCGTTGTCATACCCACACTCCTGTTCGGCTCCGAATCATGGGTCCTCTACCGGCACCACCTACGGCTCCTAGAACGCTTCCACCAGCGTTGTCTCCGCTCCATCCTCAACATCCATTGGAGCGCTTACATCCCTAACGTCGAAGTACTCGAGATGGCAGAGGTCGACAGCATCGAGTCCACGCTGCTGAAGATCCAGCTGCGCTGGATGGGTCACGTCTCCAGAATGGAGGACCATCGCCTTCCCAAGATCGTGTTATATGGTGAGCTCTCCACTGGCCACCGTGACAGAGGTGCACCAAAGAAAAGGTACAAGGACTGCCTAAAGAAATCTCTTGGTGCCTGCCACATTGACCACCGCCAGTGGGCTGATATCGCCTCAAACCGTGCATCTTGGCGCCTCACAGTTTGGCGGGCAGCAACCTCCTTTGAAGAAGACCGCAGAGCCTACCTCACTGACAAAAGGCAAAGGAGGAAAAACCCAACACCTAACCCCAACCAACCAATTTTTCCCTGCAACCGCTGCAATCGTGTCTGCCTGTCCCACATCGGACTTGTCAGCCACAAACGAGCCTGCAGCTGACGTGGACTTTTTACCCCCTCCATAAATCTTCGTCCGCGAAGCCAAGCCAAAGAAAGAAACAGGTTCACAAAATTAGCTAAGTGACTCGATACAGAATATATCTTATCTTCAAGATCCTTAACAGACATTTCAACAGAAGTAGATTCAGGCATAATGGGGTCTTGGTGTTCCTTAGAGACCACAGGATCTTCTGTCCCTTCCCTTAATTTAGTACCTTTTCTAACAGTTTGACTTCGTATAAAAATCCCTCTCAAAGTCCCCCCAGCAATGCCAGGAGACTGAAGATCAGGGTTATCTTTAAGCCAAATCTCTTTAATCATCTTCACTGAATCGATGTCTAGAAAAACCGTTGTAATTGAAGATGCATTTTGCAGGACAGCTCTTTAACTCTCCAGCTGGTGGCGCCCCAGCTGATTCAACTGTCAAAGTCTGAGTAACAGCACTCACAGTGGTCGTTGTGTGAAATACTGGCACCCGTCCAGCTCTTTGATCTGAAAGCTGTTGAATGCGACCTTCAAAGAGCCTCACCGGCTTAAAACGGAGTTTCAATGCCGAACTCTGCACGTCTTCCTCTGGATCCATTCTACGCTGAGACCTGGCTTCTTGTAAACAAGTAGGCTCAGATAATTTCTGAAAATGTAGTTTTTTAACAGTCTGTTGATGTTTTCTTTTACCTTTTTTTGCATATAAACCATTAGGCACTAATCCAACACCTCTTATTATTTATAAACTTTTAAAAGAACTTTAATGGGCAGATAAAGACAAAACAATAAATCAGAGTCAGGAGAGGTCTGGAAGGCACGTCTGTTCCCTACGCCATCTTGCCATGCCCCCTAGAACATTTTCTGCACATGGTGAGTCCGTCTCCCACTCTCAGCAGTCCACCTTCACCTTGGCTCTTAAAGGCAAACTCACTTTTTAACATAAAACCACACAACGCATAGGCCAATACACAACACAGAACTCTGTAACACTCCCGCACAATAGGTGGGTCTGAACTTAAACATCCTGCCATTGAAAAAGAAGCCAGGCTATCATTGAAGCTCTATGCTACTGGAAACACTTGCTAGCTGGTAGAAAATTCATCCTGGTCACTGATCAGAAATCTGTAGCTTATATGTTTAATATTAAACACAAAGGTAAAATTAAAGACTATAAGATGGCTCGTTGGCGAATAGAACTTTCAACTTACAATTATGAGATCCGTTACAGACCAGGAAAGTTAAATGATCCCTCTGACACATTGTCACGAGCTAGTACCGGTGTCCAGCTTGAAGGAGATCCATAGCAGACTGTGCCACCCAGGGGTCACAAGATTCTTCCACTGTATAAGGGATAACAACCTTCCTCACTCCCTCAAAGAAGTCAGAAAACTGACTAGAAGCTGTCCTGTTTGTGCAGAATGCAAGCCACAGTATTTTAAAACTCCAGGGGGCACTCCCATCAAAGTGACCCAACCTTTTGAAAGGATCAGTTTAGATTTTAAAGGGCCGTTACCTTCTAACAAGAAAAATGTGTTTTTCCTTAACGTAATTGACGAATATTCAAGGTTTCATTTCGTGATACCCTGCCCTGACGTCTCAACGACATCTGTCATTAAGGCACTTGACCAAATCTTCAGTATTTTTGGTTTTCCCAGCTACATTCATACAGACAGAGGCTTAGCATTCATGAGTGCAGAGCTACGCCAGGCTCTGTAACACAAGGGAATTGCCACCATCCGCACCACGAACTACAACCGCAGACCCTAACCCTAATGTGGCAGTGCAGAGTGACACAGAACCCCAGAGAGGGGAAACAAGAGAACACAAGGGGGATGATAATCCCGCTGTCCACATACTAACACCCTAACCCTTACCCAGACTCAACCCTTTTCAAAGACAACCCGAATAGAAGCCCCACAACAACAGCAATCCCCACAACAGACTCCATGGGCCAGCACACTTAAGACAAATTACAGGGACACCCTAACACAGACCCGAGCTTGAAACACCACCAATAACCCTAACTCTAACCCTAACACCATACAAATTGTAAAAAACTTTTTAATGAATGATACAGAAGCCTACCGGGGAAGATATGAGGCCAACAGAGGCTAGAAACAGACACATTGTAATGTAAACATGGGTCAGCACAAAGTGGCAGTTCAGAGTGACACAGAACCCCAGAGAGGGGAAACATGTGAACACAAGGGGGATGATTATCCCGCTGCCCATTGACAACCTAACCCTAATGGGCAGGACGAAAGGGCTAACGCCACAGTCTGGAGACTGTTAACCTTGCGCTAAAGACCCATGGTTACTCTACTACTCGGTGGCAGGAGGTACTGCTTGAGGCGCTACATTCTATTCGGTCTTTATTGGGTACTGCAACAAATCAAACACCTCATGAAAGTATGTTTACTTTTCTTTGGAAATCAAGTACTGAGGTGGACTGGCCAGCCTGCCTATCTGAACCTGGAACCGTGCTGCTAAAAAGACATGCAGGGCCATGCAAAACAGACCCTCTAGTCCAGCCAGTTTAACAGCTGCACACTAATCCTAATTATGCCTACATTAGATTTCCAGACAGAAGCACGGACACAATACCCCTAAGAGATCAGGCCCCGCCTGGTTCACCCTTTTTGCACGCCCCCACTCAGAGTGATCGTGAGAGATTGGACGCACCACCCAACATACCTCCTCAAAGGGATATAGTCCTAACTGACATGTGTCTCTGACCTATGACCCCTAGTAAGCATTCAAATGGCTATGCTGAGGCCCCTCAGCTTCACGCTGGTGATTCTGGAGCGAGTCCAGAAGTCCTGCCGTCTCACACTATAGATCAGAGAACGGTATCAACACCACCAGCTTCCAAGGTCGTCACTCCTGCACAGCCTCCAACTGCTCCAATAAGAAGGTCTTCTCGTGTTCGAAAAAAACCTGAGGACTACACTATTCGTAAACATCTCATTATATTCTGATTGTTTTGATAAATGCTAACCTTGTTTTGGCTATGTCAGTAAATTCTCAATGCCATTTATTTAACTTTTGTGTTATGCTTGCAGTAGAATTGCTTGTTATTCTCGAAGTTGTTCTTTTAAACTTAACTCAACTTCTGCCCCGAGAGACTGTAGTAAATCTGTGTCATGCTGTCAATCTCTCACTATGCTTAGTCTGCACTAGTGGCTTTGGACGTGGATTATCTCTACCACCAAGGGCACTCCCTCTTGACTATAACTGTGTACGCATCCATTATCATTCATTATTGTACTACTGAGTTTCGACTAATAAAAGCCATGATATGTGTTTAACTACACTGCCTTTGATCTCTTCATTATTTGGCACATCACTAATACTATAACACATTAAGTAACCTAACCCCAACTATGTGTGAATATACTTGTATGTGTTTGTGTGTGTGTGGGATACCCAAACCATGACAGCTTAGTAGGCACATTCCGGAAAGTTATTCCAAAGTCCGTCTTAGAAATTCAGTGTTGAAACCCAGGCTTTTAAACTGTTGGACAGAAGTAATCACAAAGGAGGTGAGAGAGACTGAATGACCCAGACTGCCGAAAACTCACGAATCTTTGTTGAGTTTTTTTCCAGAGAAATGTACTTTCACACAGATGGTTGTCAGAACTTCCCTTTTCCTTTTGGAGGAGAAACAAATTGAGTGTCTTTCTCAATGCTTCTAGAACCCAGGCACTGGTCAGTCGAAATGATCGTCACAATGGTCACAATTCAATGCAGTCATTCTTCTGCTTCCAAAACCCAAATACAGGTCAATCAAAATGACCTTTCCTTTAGTCAGGGTGGGGTTCGATAATTCCCCTTCAAAATTACCTTTCCTTAGGGGAGGGGATAGTGGGGTTAAAGAAATTTTAGATAGGAGAATAAGGGAAATGTTTGATGTTTTAGAAATGTTGTCTTATAAAGTGTTCAAAACAAGAAAGCAGAAATGGATAAGAAGGAAAGGTGATGATGAGGAAACGGAAAGGAAAGATAAACAAAGTATGAAATGGCTACGTTGAACTATATGAGTTTAAATATTAACGGAATACATAACCAAATCAAAAGGAAGAAACTGCTAAATTTACTGAAAAAAGAAAAAATTGATATAGCATTCGTGCAAGAAACACCCTTAACTGAAGTGGAGCACAAGAAATTAAAGAGAGATTGGATAGGACATGTAACAGCAGCGTCATATAATTCAAAAACTAGAGGAGTAGCAATATTAATCAGTAAAAATGTACCAATTAAAATAGAAGAGGAAATAATAGATCCAGCAGGGAGATATGTAATGATAAAATGTAAGATATATTCGGAGTTTTGGAATTTACTCAATGTATATTCACCTAACGAAGAAGATCAAAAATTTATGCAAGATATTTTTTTGAAGATAGCAGACATGCAAGGGAACATACTAATAGGAGGGGATTTCAACCTTAATTTGGATTCAAACATGGATAAAACTGGGAAAAAAATTAACAGAAAGAACAAAGTAACCAAATTTATAATTAAATCGATGCAAGAAATGCAACTTCTGGATATATGGAGGAAACAACACCCAAAGGAAAAGGAATATTCATATTATTCGGGGAGACATAAAACATGCTCAAGAATAGACCTATTCCTGTTATCAGCTCGCATGCAAGACAGAGTTAGAAAAGCAGAATATAAAGCTAGAATATTATCGGACCACTCACCCCTGATATTGACAATAGAGTTAGAGGACATCCCTCAAAGAATATATAGATGGAGATTAAACTCCATGCTACTTAAAAGGCAGGATTTTAGAGAATTCATTGAAAGACAAATTAAAATGTACTTTGAAATAAATACGGAATCAGTGAAAGATAAGTTTATACTATGGGACGCTATGAAAGCGTTCATCAGAGGGCAAATAATAAGTTATGTAACCAAGATGAAGAAGGACTACAATCAGGAAACAGAGCAGTTGGAAAGGGAAATAGCAAATATAGAAAAAGAATTAGCAATGAAGGAAGACACAACTAAAAGAAGAGAATTGGCAGATAAAAAAATAAAATATGAAAAACTACAAACATATAAGGTGGAGAAGAACATAATGAAGACAAAACAGAAATATTTTGAACTAGGAGAAAAAACGCACAAAATTTTAGCATGGCAGCTTAAGACAGAACAAACTAAGAGAATGGTATTGGCATCAAGGAAAAAAGACAATCAAATCACATATAATCCAACGGAGATTAATGAAAACTTCAGAGAATTCTACGAACAATTATACCAAACTGAAAACGAAGGGAAAGAAGACAAAATAGATGAATTTTTAACTAAAATTGAACTACCGAAATTACAAATAAAGGAACAAAATAAATTAACAGAACCATTTGAAATAGTAGAAATACAAGAGATAATAAAAAAAACTACCGAATAATAAAATACCAGGAGAGGATGGATTCCCAATAGAATTCTATAAAACATTTAAAGATTTATTAATTCCTCCCCTCCTGGAAGTAATCAACCAGACTGATAAAACACAAAGCTTACCAGACTCATGCAAAACAGCAATAATTACAGTAATACCAAAGACAGGGAAAGATCCACTCGCACCAGCGTCATATAGACCAATATCTTTACTTAACACAGATTATAAGATAATAGCTAAACTATTAGCAAACAGATTAGCCGACTATGTACCAAAAATTGTAAATCTAGACCAAACTGGATTTATTAAAAAAAGATGAACAACAGACAATATTTGTAAATTTATTAACTTAATTCATGCAGTAGAAGGAAATAAAGCTCCAACAGTAGCAGTTGCTTTAGACGCAGAGAAGGCCTTTGACAGAGTAGAATGGAATTATTTATTCAAAGTACTACAAAAATTCAGCTTACCAGAGAAATATATTAATTGGATTAAAGCATTATATAAGGGGCCATTGGCGAAAGTGACAGTAAATGGATATATATCAAAGCAATTTAACTTAAGCAGGTCAACATGGCAGGGATGCCCACTATCGCCCTTATTGTTCACGTTAGCCATAGAACCACTAGCAGAACTGATAAGAACGGAAAATAAAATAAAAGGGATAAAAATATAAGACAAGGAATATAAAATCAGTTTATTTGCAGATGATGTTATAGTAAACTTAACAGAACCAGAACTATCAATAAAAGAATTACATAAGAAATTGAAGGAATATGGAGAAGTGTCGGGTTACAAGAGTAACGCAAATAAAAGTGAAGCAATGCCAATGAATAATGCGGATTTCTCAAAATTTAAGAAAGAATCACAATTCAGATGACAAATGCAGGCAATAAGATACCTAGGTACACAAATAAATAAAAACCTCAGCCATCTATATAAACTCAATTATTATCCACTAATGAAAAAAATTACAAGATGACTTAGAGCATTGGAAAGACTTACCACTAACACTGATAGGAAGGATAAACTGTATTAAAATGAACATTTTCCCAAGGATACAATACCTATTTCAGGCATTGCCAATACACTTGACGGAGAAATTCTTCAAGGAGTTAAAGAAAATAATAAGGAAATTTTTATGGAAAGGGGGGAAACCGAGCATAGCACTAGATAAATTAACAGAATGGTATAAACAAGGAGGCTTACAACTGCCAAACTTTAAAAATTATTATAGAGCCGCACAATTAAGATACCTATCAGATTTTTATCAAACAAAGGAAAAGCCAGATTGGACTAGATTAGAACTAGATAAAATAGGGGAGAAGATACCCGAACATATATTATATAAATGAGATGAAAAATTGGTACAACGTAGGAATTCTCTGCTCAATATTTGGAAGAAGATTCATGTAGAAAGGAATAAAACAAATTACCAACTACCAAAACTAATACTGACGCAAAACTAGCTAATCCCTTGTACAATAGATAACCTTTCCTTTAGAGAATGGGAGAAAAAAGGGATCAAAAGAATAGAAAATTGCTTTTCGGGAAATAAATTATTATCCTTTGAACAAATGAAGGATAAATATAATATAAATCACGATACAGTGTTGGCATACTACCAACTGAAATCCTACTTGAAGGACAAATTGGGAAGCAGTCTGAGTTTCCAGAGGGAAGTAATTTTGAATATGTGATTACAGATAAAATGACAATCAAAAAATTTATAACAAACATGTATATTAAACTACAAGAAAAGGAGAATGAGGAAACAAATGGTAAAACTAAACAAAAATGGGAACAAGATCTAAACATAAAGATAAAGAAGGAAACATGGGAGAAGTTATGCTCAGGAACTATGAGAAATACAATAAATACAAGGTTATGTATGATACAATATAACTGGATACACAGGCTATATATTACACCTCAAAAGTTAAATAAATGGGACCCAACAGTATCTGACAGATGTTTTCGCTGTAAAAAGGAAATGGGAACAACAATTCATGCAATCTGGACATGTGAGAAAGTGAAAAAATTTTGGGAAGATCTAAACCAGATATTAAATAAAATTACAGAAAGCAATATACCAAGGAATCCAGAGATCTTCCTCCTAAGTAACATAAAAATCAAAGAATTTGGACTTGATTTGGATGGAGCACAAAAAAGATTTGTTAGGATAGCCCTAGCTGTAGCAAAAAAATGTATTATGTCAACCTGGAAATTAGAAGATAACTTGAGAATACAACAATGGTATATAGAAATAAATAAATGTATTCCACTAGAAAAAAATAACATATAATGTAAGAAATAATATTACAATATTTGAACAAACATGGGAGCCATACATGAAACACAATAGAGAAAACCTACCGGGGACATCTACCATCTAAAATGACAGAAGAAGAGAATGAAAAGAATTGACTCAGTGGAATTTCTTGTTTATTTTTATTGAGTGACAACATTGTTTGACGGGTTTAATGTATCTTAGATTCTGAACTTTAAATGAATGGGAGGGGGTAGGGAGGGTGGGAGGGGAGGAGGGAGGGGGGGAAGAAAATGACACTGTATATATTTGAAAAGGAAAATGTATGTATCTTGATCAATGTGGTTTATAGTATGAAAAAAATTTTTTTTTTTAAAAATGACCTTTCCTTTAGTCAGGGTGGGGATCGATAATTCCCCTTCAAAATGACCTTTCCTTTAGTCAAGGTGGGATTCGATAATTCCCCTTCAAAATGACCTTTCCTTTAGTCAGGGTGGGGTTCGATAATTCCCCTTCAAAATGACCTTTCCTTAAGTCAGGGTGGGGTTCGATAATTCCCCTTGAAAATGACCTTTCCTTTAGTCAGGGTGGGGTTCGATAATTCCCCTACAGAATGACCTTTCCTTTAGTCAGGGTGGGCTTCGATAATTCCCCTTCAAAATGACCTTTCCTTTAGTCAGGGTGGGGTTCGATAATTCCCCTTCAAAATGACCTTCCCTTTAGTCAGGGTGGGGTTCGATAATTCCCCTTCAAAATGACCTTCCCTTTAGTCAGGGTGGGGTTCGATAATTCCCCTTCAAAATGACCTTTCCTTTAGTCAGGGTGGGGTTCGATAATTCCCCTTCAAAATGACCTTTCCTTTAGTCAGGGTGGGGTTCGATAATTCCCCTTCAAAATGACCTTCCCTTTAGTCAGGGTGGGGTTCGATAATTCCCCTTCAAAATGACCTTTAGTCAGGGTGGGGTTCGATAATTCCCCTCAAATGACCTTTCCTTTTGTCAGGGTGGGGTTCGATAATTCCCCTTCAAAATGACCTTTCCTTCAGTCAGGGTGGGGTTCGATAATTCCCCTTCAAAATGAACTTTCCTTTAGCCAGGGTGGGGTTCGATAATTCCCCTTCAAAATGACCTTTCCTTTCGTCAGGATGGGGTTCGGGTGGGGTTCGATAATTCCCCTTCAAAATGACCAATCCTTTAGTCAGGGTGGGGTTCGATAATTCCCCTTCAAAATGACCTTTCCTTTAGTCAGGGTGGGGTTCGATAATTCCCCTTCAAAATGACCTTTCCTTTAGTCAGGGTGGGATTCGATAATTCCCCTTCAAAATGACCTTTCCTTTAGTCAGGGTGGGGTTCGATAATTCCCCTTCAAAATGACCTTTCCTTTAGTCAGGGTGGGGTTCGATAATTCCCCTTCAAAATGACCTTTCCTTTAGTCAGGGTGGGGTTCAATAATTCCCCTTCAAAATGACCTTTCCTTTAGTCAGGGTGGGGTTCGATAATTCCTCTACAAAATGACCTTTCCTTTAGTCAGGGTGGGGTTCGATAATTCCCCTTCAAAATGACCTTTCCTTTAGTCAGGGTGGGGTTCGATAATTCCCCTTCAAAATGACCTTTCCTTTAGTCAGGGTGGGGTTCGATAATTCCCCTTCAAAATGACCTTTCCTTTAGTCAGGGTGGGGTTCGATAATTCCCCTTCAAAATGACCTTTCCTTTAGTCAGGGTGGGGTTCGATAATTCCCCTTCAAAATGACCTTTCCTTTAGTCAGGGTGGGGTTCGATAATTCCCCTTCAAAATGACCTTTCCTTTAGTCAGGGTGGGGTTCGATAATTCCCCTTGAAAATGACCTTTCCTTTCGTCAGGGTGGGGTTCGATAATTCCCCTTCAAAATGACCTTTCCTTTTGACAGGGTGGGGTTCGATAATTCCCCTACAAAATTACCTTTCCTTTTGTCAGGGTGGGGTTCGATAATTCCCCTTCAAAATGACCTTTCCTTTAGTCAGGGTGGGGTTCGATAATTCCCCTTCAAAATGACCTTTCCTTTAGTCAGGGTGGGGTTCGATAATTCCCCTACAAAGTGACCTTTCCTTTAGTCAGGGTGGGGTTCGATAATTCCCCTTCAAAATGACCTTCCCTTTTGTCAGGGTGGGGTTCGATAATTCCCCTTCAAAATGACCTTTCCTTTAGTCAGGGTGGGGTTCGATAATTCCCCTTCAAAATGACCTTTCCTTTAGTCAGGGTGGGGTTCGATAATTCCCCTTCAAAATGACCTTCCCTTTAGTCAGGGTGGGGTTCGATAATTCCCCTTCAAAATGACCTTTCCTTTAGTCAGGGTGGGGTTCGATAATTCCCCTCAAATGACCTTTCCTTTTGTCAGGGTGGGGTTCGATAATTCCCCTTCAAAATGACCTTTCCTTCAGTCAGGGTGGGGTTCGATAA
Source organism: Narcine bancroftii (assembly GCF_036971445.1). Classification (NCBI taxonomy): domain Eukaryota; kingdom Metazoa; phylum Chordata; class Chondrichthyes; order Torpediniformes; family Narcinidae; genus Narcine; species Narcine bancroftii. Next base: position 167,444,130 of record NC_091469.1, read on the forward strand.
TTCCCCTTCAAAATGACCTTTCCTTTAGCCAGGGTGGGGTTCGATAATTCCCCTTCAAAATGACCTTTCCTTTCGTCAGGATGGGGTTCGGGTGGGGTTCGATAATTCCCCTTCAAAATGACCTATCCTTTAGTCAGGGTGGGGTTCGATAATTCCCCTTCAAAATGACCTTTCCTTTAGTCAGGGTGGGGTTCGATAATTCCCCTTCAAAATGACCTTTCCTTTAGTCAGGGTGGGGTTCGATAATTCCCCTTCAAAGTGACCTTTCCTTTTGTCAGGGTGGGATTCGATAATTCCCCTTCAAAATGACCTTTCCTTTAGTCAGGGTGGGGTTCGATAATTCCCCTTCAAAATGACCTTTCCTTTAGTCAGGGTGGGGTTCGATAATTCCCCTTCAAAATGACCTTTCCTTTAGTCAGGGTGGGTTTCGATAATTCCCCTTCAAAATGACCTTTCCTTTAGTCAGGGTGGGGTTCGATAATTCCTCTACAAAATGACCTTTCCTTTAGTCAGGGTGGGGTTCGATAATTCCCCTTCAAAATGACCTTTCCTTTAGTCAGGGTGGGGTTCGATAATTCCCCTTCAAAATGACCTTTCCTTTAGTCAGGGTGGGGTTCGATAATTCCCCTTCAAAATGACCTTTCCTTTAGTCAGGGTGGGGTTCGATAATTCCCCTTCAAAATGACCTTTCCTTTAGTCAGGGTGGGGTTCGATAATTCCCCTTCAAAATGACCTTTCCTTTAGTCAGGGTGGACTTCGATAATTCCCCTTCAAAATGACCTTTCCTTTTGTCAGGGTGGGGTTCGATAATTCCCCTACAAAATGACCTTTCCTTTAGTCAGGGTGGACTTCGATAATTCCCCTTCAAAATGACCTTTCCTTTAGTCAGGGTGGGTTCGATAATTCCCCTTCAAAATGACCTTTCCTTTAGTCAGGGTGGGATTCGATAATTCCCCTACAAAATGACCTTTCCTTTAGTCAGGGTGGGCTTCGATAATTCCCCTTCAAAATGACCTTTCCTTTAGTCAGGGTGGGGTTCGATAATTCCCCTTTAGTCAGGGTGGGGTTCGATAATTCCCCTCAAATGACCTTTCCTTTATTCAGTGTGGGGTTCGATAATTCCCCTTCAAAATTACCTTTCCTTTAGTCAGGGTGGGGTTCGATAATTCCCCTTCAAAATGACCTTGCCTTTAGTCAGGGTGGGGTTCGATAATTCCACTTCAAAGTGACCTTTCCTTTAGTCAGGGTGGGGTTCGATAATTCCCCTTCAAAATGACCTTTCCTTTAGTCAGGGTGGGGTTCGATAATTCCTCTTCAAAATGACCTTTCCTTTAGTCAGGGTGGGGTTCGATAATTCCCCTTCAAAATGACCTTTCCTTTAGTCAGGGTGGGGTTCGATAATTCCCCTTCAAAATGATCTTTCCTTTAGTCAGGGTGGGGTTCGATAATTCCCCAACAAAATGACCTTTCCTTTAGTCAGGGTGGGGTTCGATAATTCCCCTTCAAAATGACCTTTCCTTTAGTCAGGGTGGGGTTCGATAATTCCCCTTCAAAATGACCTTTCCTTTAGTCAGCGTGGGGTTCGATAATTCCCCTTCAAAATGACCTTTCCTTTAGTCAGGGTGGGGTTCGATAATTCCCCTTCAAAATGACCTTTCCTTTAGTCAGGGTGGGGTTCGATAATTCCCCTTCAAAATGATCTTTCCTTTAGTCAGGATGGGATTCGATAATTCCCCTACAAAATGACCTTTCCTTTAGTCAGGGTGGGGTTTGAAAATTCCCCTACAAAATGACCTTTCCTTTAGTCAGGATGTTATTCGATAATTCCCCTACAAAATGACCTTTCCTTTAGTCAGGGTGGGGTTCGATAATTCCCCTTCAAAATGACCTTCCCTTTAGTGAGGGTGGGGTTCGATAATTCCCCTTCAAAATGACCTTTCCTTTAGTCAGGGTGGGGTTTGATAATTCCCCTTCAAAATGACCTTTCCTTTAGTCAGGGTGGGGTTCGATAATTCCCCTTCAAAATGACCTTTCCTTTAGTCAGGGTGGGGTTCGATAATTCCCCTTCAAAATGATCTTCCCGTTAGTCAGGGTGGGGTTCGATAATTCCCCTACAAAATGAACTTTCCTTTAGTCAGGGTGGGGTTTGATAATTCCCCTTCAAAATGACCTTTCCTTTAGTCAGGGTGGGGTTCGATAATTCCCCTTCAAAATGACCTTTCCTTTAGTCAGCGTGGGGTTCGATAATTCCCCTTCAAAATGACCTTTCCTTTAGTCGGGGTGGGGTTCGATAATTCCCCTTCAAAATGACCTTTCCTTTAGTCAGGGTGGGGTTCGATAATTCCCCTTCAAAATGATCTTTCCTTTAGTCAGGATGGGATTCGATAATTCCCCTACAAAATGACCTTTCCTTTAGTCAGGGTGGGGTTTGAAAATTCCCCTACAAAATGACCTTTCCTTTAGTCAGGATGGGATTCGATAATTCCCCTACAAAATGACCTTTCCTTTAGTCAGGGTGGGGTTCGATAATTCCCCTTCAAAATGACCTTCCCTTTAGTGAGGGTGGGGTTCGATAATTCCCCTTCAAAATGACCTTTCCTTTAGTCAGGGTGGGGTTCGATAATTCCCCTTCAAAATGACCTTTCCTTTAGTCAGGGTGGGGTTCGATAATTCCCCTTCAAAATGACCTTTCCTTTAGTCAGGATGGGGTTCGATAATTCCCCTTCAAAATGACCTTTCCTTTAGTCAGCGTGGGGTTCGATAATTCCCATTCAAAATGACCTTTCCTTTAGTCAGGATGGGATTCGATAATTCCCCTTCAAAATGACCTTTCCTTTAGTCAGGGTGGGGTTCGATAATTCCCCTTCAAAATGACCTTTCCTTTAGTCAGGGTGGGGTTCGATAATTCCCCTTCAAAATGACCTTTCCTTTAGTCAGGGTGGGGTTCGATAATTCCCCTTCAAAATGACCTTTCCTTTTGACAGGGTGGGGTTCGATAATTCCCCTACAAAATTACCTTTCCTTTTGTCAGGGTGGGGTTCGATAATTCCCCTTCAAAATGACCTTTCCTTTAGTCAGGGTGGGGTTCGATAATTCCCCTTCAAAATGACCTTTCCTTTAGTCAGGGTGGGGTTCGATAATTCCCCTACAAAGTGACCTTTCCTTTAGTCAGGGTGGGGTTCGATAATTCCCCTTCAAAATGACCTTTCCTTTAGTCAGGGTGGGGTTCGATAATTCCCTTTCAAAATGACCTTTCCTTTAGTCAGGGTGGGGTTCGATAATTCCCCTTCAAAATGACCTTTCCTTTAGTCAGGGTGGGGTTCGATAATTCCCCTTCAAAATGACCTTTCCTTTAGTCAGGGTGGGGTTCGATAATTCCCCTTCAAAATGACCTTTCCTTTCGTCAGGGTGGGGTTCGATAATTCCCCTTCAAAATGACCTTTCCTTTAGTCAGGGTGGGGTTCGATAATTCCCCTACAAAATGACCTTTCCTTTAGTCAGGGTGGGGTTCGATAATTCCCCTTCAAAATGACCTTTCCTTTAGTCAGGGTGGGGTTCGATAATTCCCCTTCAAAATGACCTTTCCTTTAGTCAGGGTGGGGTTCGATAATTTCCCTACAAAATGACCTTTCCTTTAGTCAGGGTGGGGTTCGATAATTCCCCTTCAAAATGACCTTTCCTTTAGTCAGGGTGGGGTTCGATAATTCCCCTTCAAAATGACCTTCCCTTTAGTCAGGGTGGGGTTCGATAATTCCCCTTCAAAATGACCTTTAGTCAGGTTGGGGTTCGATAATTCCCCTTCAAAATGACCTTTCCTTTAGTCAGGGTGGGGTTCGATAATTCCCTTTCAAAATGACCTTTCCTTTACTCAGGGTGGGGTTCGATAATTCCCCTTCAAAATGACCTTTCCTTTAGTCAGGGTGGGGTTCGATAATTCCCCTTCAAAATGACCTTTCCTGGGGGAGTCACGTGATGGAGTAGTGGCCGGACGGTGAACTCCAGCCCTCTCCAGAAAAGTCGGGAAAAACAAGAGAAAACACAAAGGCACAGAAATAAAAGTTACAGAAAAGTGAGTATAAAGGTGGAAAGAAGATGGCGACAAAAAAAGAAAAATCGAAAGCAACGGCAAGAAGAGAGGAAGAGAAGACAAAGGAGGAAAAAGGTGAAGGCCTTACCTGTCCGAACAGGCCCGCTGCGGAGAGAGAAACCCGCTCCCTCAGGTCGGTAAATAATGGACTACAAAAATGGCTCGCTGAGCCGAGTAAAAGTGCGCAACCGCGCATGCGCGATGCGAATGAAAAAAAACACACCGACGGGAGGGGGGACCAGCTGGGGAGTCGATCTCCACAGCAGGCAACGACAGCTGCAGAACACCTGCAGCAAGAAGAGACCACAGAAGACAATAGAAACAAGAAAGAAGAGGAGGAAAGGGCAACAAAGAAACAACAGATGGTCAACCCAGAGGAAGAAGAAGAGGAAGAGTTTGGTGAAATAGAAGAAGAAAAGAAAGGCAAGGTAAAGGATATACTTGCTCTTATTAAAGGATACATGGAGTCATTTAAAGAATGGCAAACACAGGAATTTAAGGATTTAAGAAAAAGAATAAACAACACAGAAGAGAAAATAAATAAAATGGAGATGACCTTAACAGAAATGGGAAAAAAAATGGACAAGATGGAAGAGCGGGAAGTAGCAGCAGAAATGGAGGTAGAAGACTTAAAAAAGAAATTGGAGAAATCTAATAAAAAAACTAAAGAGACACAAGAACTACTAGCTCAAAAAATAGATACAATGGAAAACCATAACAGAAGAAATAACATAAAGATAGTGGGCCTTAAGGAAGATGAAGAAGGCAAGAATATGAGGGAGTTTATAAAAGAGTGGATCCCTAAGACCCTAGGATGTCCAGAACTACAGCATGAAATGGAAATAGAAAGGGCACATAGAGTATTGGCCTCTAAACCACAACCACAACAAAAACCAAGATCTATTGTAGTAAAATTCCTAAGATATACTACAAGAGAAAAGGTACTGGAGAAGACAATGGAAAAAGTAAGAGAGGGCAACAAACCACTGGAGTATAAAGGGCAAAAAATCTTCATTTATCCAGATATAAGTTTTGAACTCCTAAAGAAGAGAAAAGAGTTCAATACAGCAAAGGCGATTTTATGGAAGAAAGGGTATAAATTTATACTAAAGCATCCAGCGGTATTGAAAATATTTATTCCAGGACAACAAAACAGACTATTCTCGGATCCAGAAGAAGCACGAAAATTTGCAGAACAATTACAAAAATAGACTGAGGGAGGAAGACGGGTAATGAGAGTTAAAATGATCACGACTGATATGTATGTGGGTAAAGACAAAAATAGACTGAGGGATGAAGACGGGTAATGAGAGTAAAAATGATCACGATTGATATGTATGCAGGTAAAGAGGTATAAGAGTGAATAGAGACAATGAGCATACATGAATGTATCTGTACTTAGAGGAAAATATAGATAGTATAGACAAGAATTAATAAGGGAAGGTAATGGAATAGAGAGAATAAGGAGGGAATTAAAAGAGGGACCTTTGTGACATATGAAAAGTGAAATCTTTTCTGGGGGAGGCGGGGTGGGGGGGAATAGCGGTCACTGCAAAATCAGTTGACGCTTGCGAGTGGATTCGCAAATCCAAATGGAGAGGGGAGATGTGGTTGTCCGACAAGGGATAAAGGACAACTCAGGAGGGGAAGGGGAGATTGGGGATAAATAAGATAGAAATAGGAGAATAAGGAAAATGTTAGATGTTGTAGGAATGTTGTCTTATAAAGAGTTGAAAATAAGAAAACAGAAATGGAAAAGGAGGAAAGGTAATGATGGAAAAACGGAAAGAGAAGATAAACAAAATATAAAAGGGCTACGCTGAACTATATGTCTTTAAATATTAATGGAATACATAACCAAATTAAAAGGAAGAAACTACCAAATTTAAATGAATAAATGTATTCCATGAAAAAAAATAACATATTGGTTAAGAAATAAGATTGAAATATTCGAACAAGTATAGGAGCCTTATATTAAATACAATAGCGAAAACCTACCGGGGACAAACAGTACCTAAGTTGATGGAAGGAGAAGGAAAGAAAAGAATGGACTCAGTAGAATTTCTGGTGTAATTTTGTTGAATGACAACATTGTCTGACTGGCTTAATGCAACCTAGATTGTATACCTAAAATGGATGAGAGGGGGGGTGGGGGGGTGGTTTGGGAGGAAAGGTGGAGGGAGAAAAAGTCACTGTATATGTGTGAAAAAGAAATAGTGTATATCATGGCTAATGTGATTTATGGTGTGAAAAATAAAAAAATTAAAAAAAAAAAGACCTTCCCTTTAGTCAGGGTGGGGTTCGATAATTCCCCTTCAAAATGACCTTTCCTTTAGTCAGGGTGGGGTTCGATAATTCCCCTTCAAAATGACCTTTCCTTTAGTCAGGGTGGGGTTCGATAATTCCCCTTCAAAATGACCTTTCCTTTAGTCAGGGTGGGGTTCGATAATTCCCCTTCAAAATGATCTTTCCTTTAGTCAGGATGGGATTCGATAATTCCCCTACAAAATGACCTTTCCTTTAGTCAGGGTGGGGTTTGAAAATTCCCCTACAAAATGACCTTTCCTTTAGTCAGGATGTTATTCGATAATTCCCCTACAAAATGACCTTTCCTTTAGTCAGGGTGGGGTTCGATAATTCCCCTTCAAAATGACCTTCCCTTTAGTGAGGGTGGGGTTCGATAATTCCCCTTCAAAATGACCTTTCCTTTAGTCAGGGTGGGGTTCGATAATTCCCCTTCAAAATGACCTTTCCTTTAGTCAGGGTGGGGTTCGATAATTCCCCTTCAAAATGACCTTTCCTTTGGTCAGGGTGGGGTTCGATAATTCCCCTTCAAAATGATCTTCCCGTTAGTCAGGGTGGGGTTCGATAATTCCCCTACAAAATGAACTTTCCTTTAGTCAGGGTGGGGTTCGATAATTCCCCTTCAAAATGACCTTTCCTTTAGTCAGGGTGGGGTTCGATAATTCCCCTTCAAAATGACCTTTCCTTTAGTCAGCGTGGGGTTCGATAATTCCCCTTCAAAATGACCTTTCCTTTAGTCGGGGTGGGGTTCGATAATTCCCCTTCAAAATGACCTTTCCTTTAGTCAGGGTGGGGTTCGATAATTCCCCTTCAAAATGATCTTTCCTTTAGTCAGGATGGGATTCGATAATTCCCCTACAAAATGACCTTTCCTTTAGTCAGGGTGGGGTTTGAAAATTCCCCTACAAAATGACCTTTCCTTTAGTCAGGATGGGATTCGATAATTCCCCTACAAAATGACCTTTCCTTTAGTCAGGGTGGGGTTCGATAATTCCCCTTCAAAATGACCTTCCCTTTAGTGAGGGTGGGGTTCGATAATTCCCCTTCAAAATGACCTTTCCTTTAGTCAGGGTGGGGTTCGATAATTCCCCTTCAAAATGACCTTTCCTTTAGTCAGGGTGGGGTTCGATAATTCCCCTTCAAAATGACCTTTCCTTTAGTCAGGATGGGGTTCGATAATTCCCCTTCAAAATGACCTTTCCTTTAGTCAGCGTGGGGTTCGATAATTCCCATTCAAAATGACCTTTCCTTTAGTCAGGATGGGATTCGATAATTCCCCTTCAAAATGACCTTTCCTTTAGTCAGGGTGGGGTTCGATAATTCCCCTTCAAAATGACCTTTCCTTTAGTCAGGGTGGGGTTCGATAATTCCCCTTCAAAATGACCTTTCCTTTAGTCAGGGTGGGGTTCGATAATTCCCCTTCAAAATGACCTTTCCTTTTGACAGGGTGGGGTTCGATAATTCCCCTACAAAATTACCTTTCCTTTTGTCAGGGTGGGGTTCGATAATTCCCCTTCAAAATGACCTTTCCTTTAGTCAGGGTGGGGTTCGATAATTCCCCTTCAAAATGACCTTTCCTTTAGTCAGGGTGGGGTTCGATAATTCCCCTACAAAGTGACCTTTCCTTTAGTCAGGGTGGGGTTCGATAATTCCCCTTCAAAATGACCTTTCCTTTAGTCAGGGTGGGGTTCGATAATTCCCTTTCAAAATGACCTTTCCTTTAGTCAGGGTGGGGTTCGATAATTCCCCTTCAAAATGACCTTTCCTTTAGTCAGGGTGGGGTTCGATAATTCCCCTTCAAAATGACCTTTCCTTTAGTCAGGGTGGGGTTCGATAATTCCCCTTCAAAATGACCTTTCCTTTCGTCAGGGTGGGGTTCGATAATTCCCCTTCAAAATGACCTTTCCTTTAGTCAGGGTGGGGTTCGATAATTCCCCTTCAAAATGACCTTCCCTTTAGTCAGGGTGGGGTTCGATAATTCCCCTTCAAAATGACCTTCCCTTTAGTCAGGGTGGGATTCGATAATTCCCCTTCAAAATGACCTTTCCTTTAGTCAGGGTGGGGTTCGATAATTCCCCTTCAAAATGACCTTTCCTTTAGTCAGGGTGGGGTTTGATAATTCCCCTTCAAAATGACCTTTCCTTTAGTCAGGGTGGGGTTCGATAATTCCCCTTCAAAATGACCTTCCCTTTAGTCAGGGTGGGGTTCGATAATTCCCCTTCAAAATGACCTTTAGTCAGGGTGGGGTTCGATAATTCCCCTTCAAAATGACCTTTCCTTTAGTCAGGGTGGGGTTCGATAATTCCCTTTCAAAATGACCTTTCCTTTACTCAGGGTGGGGTTCGATAATTCCCCTTCAAAATGACCTTTCCTTTAGTCAGGGTGGGGTTCGATAATTCCCCTTCAAAATGACCTTTCCTGGGGGAGTCACGTGATGGAGTAGTGGCCGGACGGTGAACTCCAGCCCTCTCCAGAAAAGTCGGGAAAAACAAGAGAAAACACAAAGGCACAGAAATAAAAGTTACAGAAAAGTGAGTATAAAGGTGGAAAGAAGATGGCGACAAAAAAAGAAAAATCGAAAGCAACGGCAAGAAGAGAGGAAGAGAAGACAAAGGAGGAAAAAGGTGAAGGCCTTACCTGTCCGAACAGGCCCGCTGCGGAGAGAGAAACCCGCTCCCTCAGGTCGGTAAATAATGGACTACAAAAATGGCTCGCTGAGCCGAGTAAAAGTGCGCAACCGCGCATGCGCGATGCGAATGAAAAAAAACACACCGACGGGAGGGGGGACCAGCTGGGGAGTCGATCTCCACAGCAGGCAACGACAGCTGCAGAACACCTGCAGCAAGAAGAGACCACAGAAGACAATAGAAACAAGAAAGAAGAGGAGGAAAGGGCAACAAAGAAACAACAGATGGTCAACCCAGAGGAAGAAGAAGAGGAAGAGTTTGGTGAAATAGAAGAAGAAAAGAAAGGCAAGGTAAAGGATATACTTGCTCTTATTAAAGGATACATGGAGTCATTTAAAGAATGGCAAACACAGGAATTTAAGGATTTAAGAAAAAGAATAAACAACACAGAAGAGAAAATAAATAAAATGGAGATGACCTTAACAGAAATGGGAAAAAAAATGGACAAGATGGAAGAGCGGGAAGTAGCAGCAGAAATGGAGGTAGAAGACTTAAAAAAGAAATTGGAGAAATCTAATAAAAAAACTAAAGAGACACAAGAACTACTAGCTCAAAAAATAGATACAATGGAAAACCATAACAGAAGAAATAACATAAAGATAGTGGGCCTTAAGGAAGATGAAGAAGGCAAGAATATGAGGGAGTTTATAAAAGAGTGGATCCCTAAGACCCTAGGATGTCCAGAACTACAGCATGAAATGGAAATAGAAAGGGCACATAGAGTATTGGCCTCTAAACCACAACCACAACAAAAACCAAGATCTATTGTAGTAAAATTCCTAAGATATACTACAAGAGAAAAGGTACTGGAGAAGACAATGGAAAAAGTAAGAGAGGGCAACAAACCACTGGAGTATAAAGGGGTTCGATAATTCCCCTTCAAAATTACCTTTCCTTTAGTCAGGGTGGGGTTCGATAATTCCCCTTCAAAATTACCTTTCCTTTAGTCAGGGTGGGGTTCGATAATTCCCCTTCAAAATGACCTTCCCTTTAGTCAGGGTGGGGTTCGATAATTCCCCTTCAAAATGACCTTCCCTTTAGTCAGGGTGGGATTCGATAATTCCCCTTCAAAATGACCTTTCCTTTAGTCAGGGTGGGGTTCGATAATTCCCCTTCAAAATGACCTTTCCTTTAGTCAGGGTGGGGTTCGATAATTCACCTTCAAAATGACCTTTCCTTTAGTCAGGGTGGGGTTTGATAATTCCCCTTCAAAATGACCTTTCCTTTAGTCAGGGTGGGGTTCGATAATTCCCCTACAAAATGACCTTTCCTTTAGTCAGGGTGGTGTTCGATAATTCCCCTTCAAAATGACCTTTCCTTTAGTCAGGGTGGGGTTCGATAATTCCCCTTCAAAATGACCTTTCCTTTAGTCAGGGTGGGGTTCGATAATTCCCCTTCAAAATGACCTTCCCTTTAGTCAGGGTGGGGTTCGATAATTCCCCTTCAAAATGACCTTTCCTTTAGTCAGGGTGGGGTTCGATAATTCCCCTTCAAAATGACCTTCCCTTTAGTCAGGGTGGGGTTCGATAATTCCCCTTCAAAATGACCTTCCCTTTAGTCAGGGTGGGATTCGATAATTCCCCTTCAAAATGACCTTTCCTTTAGTCAGGGTGGGGTTCGATAATTCCCCTTCAAAATGACCTTTCCTTTAGTCAGGGTGGGGTTCGATAATTCCCCTTCAAAATGACCTTTCCTTTAGTCAGGGTGGGGTTCGATAATTCCCCTTCAAAATGACCTTTCCTTTAGTCAGGGTGGGGTTCGATAATTCCCCTTCAAAATGACCTTTCCTTTAGTCAGGGTGGGGTTCGATAATTCCCCTTCAAAATGACCTTCCCTTTAGTCAGGGTGGGGTTCGATAATTCCCCTTCAAAATGACCTTTCCTTTAGTCAGGGTGGGGTTCGATAATTCCCCTTCAAAATGACCTTCCCTTTAGTCAGGGTGGGGTTCGATAATTCCCCTTCAAAATGACCTTTCCTTTAGTCAGGGTGGGGTTCGATAATTCCCCTTCAAAATGACCTTCCCTTTAGTCAGGGTGGGGTTCGATAATTCCCCTTCAAAATGACCTTTCCTTTAGTCATGGTGGGGTTCGATAATTCCCCTTCAAAATGACCTTTCCTTTAGTCAGGGTGGGGTTCGATAATTCCCCTTCAAAATGAACTTCACTTTCGTCAGGGTGGGGTTCGATAATTCCCCTTCAAAATGACCTTTCCTTTAGTCAGGGTGGGGTTCGATAATTCCCCTTCAAAATGACCTTTCCTTTAGTCATGGTGGGGTTCGATAATTCCCCTTCAAAATGACCTTTCCTTTAGTCAGGGTGGGGTTCGATATTTCCCCTTCAAAATGACCTTTCCTTTAGTCAGGGTGGGGTTCGATAATTCCCCTTCAAAATGACCTTTCCTTTAGTCAGGGTGGGGTTCGATAATTCCCCTTCAAAATGACCTTCCCTTTAGTCAGGGTGGGGTTCGATAATTCCCCTTCAAAATGACCTTCCCTTTAGTCAGGGTGGGATTCGATAATTCCCCTTCAAAATGACCTTTCCTTTAGTCAGGGTGGGGTTCGATAATTCCCCTTCAAAATGACCTTTCCTTTAGTCAGGGTGGGGTTCGATAATTCCCCTTCAAAATTACCTTTCCTTTAGTCAGGGTGGGGTTCGATAATTCCCCTTCAAAATGACCTTCCCTTTAGTCAGGGTGGGGTTCGATAATTCCCCTTCAAAATGACCTTTCCTTTAGTCAGGGTGGGGTTCGATAATTCCCCTTCAAAATGACCTTCCCTTTAGTCAGGGTGGGGTTCGATAATTCCCCTTCAAAATGACCTTTCCTTTAGTCAGGGTGGGGTTCGATAATTCCCCTACAAAATGACCTTTCCTTTAGTCAGGGTGGGGTTCGATAATTCCCCTTCAAAATTACCTTTCCTTTAGTCAGGGTGGGGTTCGATAATTCCCCTTCAAAATGACCTTCCCTTTAGTCAGGGTGGGGTTCGATAATTCCCCTTCAAAATGACCTTCCCTTTAGTCAGGGTGGGATTCGATAATTCCCCTTCAAAATGACCTTTCCTTTAGTCAGGGTGGGGTTCGATAATTCCCCTTCAAAATGACCTTTCCTTTAGTCAGGGTGGGGTTCGATAATTCACCTTCAAAATGACCTTTCCTTTAGTCAGGGTGGGGTTTGATAATTCCCCTTCAAAATGACCTTTCCTTTAGTCAGGGTGGGGTTCGATAATTCCCCTACAAAATGACCTTTCCTTTAGTCAGGGTGGTGTTCGATAATTCCCCTTCAAAATGACCTTTCCTTTAGTCAGGGTGGGGTTCGATAATTCCCCTTCAAAATGACCTTTCCTTTAGTCAGGGTGGGGTTCGATAATTCCCCTTCAAAATGACCTTCCCTTTAGTCAGGGTGGGGTTCGATAATTCCCCTTCAAAATGACCTTTCCTTTAGTCAGGGTGGGGTTCGATAATTCCCCTTCAAAATGACCTTCCCTTTAGTCAGGGTGGGGTTCGATAATTCCCCTTCAAAATGACCTTCCCTTTAGTCAGGGTGGGATTCGATAATTCCCCTTCAAAATGACCTTTCCTTTAGTCAGGGTGGGGTTCGATAATTCCCCTTCAAAATGACCTTTCCTTTAGTCAGGGTGGGGTTCGATAATTCCCCTTCAAAATGACCTTTCCTTTAGTCAGGGTGGGGTTCGATAATTCCCCTTCAAAATGACCTTTCCTTTAGTCAGGGTGGGGTTCGATAATTCCCCTTCAAAATGACCTTTCCTTTAGTCAGGGTGGGGTTCGATAATTCCCCTTCAAAATGACCTTCCCTTTAGTTAGGGTGGGGTTCGATAATTCCCCTTCAAAATGACCTTTCCTTTAGTCAGGGTGGGGTTCGATAATTCCCCTTCAAAATGACCTTCCCTTTAGTCAGGGTGGGGTTCGATAATTCCCCTTCAAAATGACCTTTCCTTTAGTCAGGGTGGGGTTCGATAATTCCCCTTCAAAATGACCTTCCCTTTAGTCAGGGTGGGGTTCGATAATTCCCCTTCAAAATGACCTTTCCTTTAGTCATGGTGGGGTTCGATAATTCCCCTTCAAAATGACCTTTCCTTTAGTCAGGGTGGGGTTCGATAATTCCCCTTCAAAATGAACTTCACTTTTGTCAGGGTGGGGTTCGATAATTCCCCTTCAAAATGACCTTTCCTTTAGTCAGGGTGGGGTTCGATAATTCCCCTTCAAAATGACCTTTCCTTTAGTCATGGTGGGGTTCGATAATTCCCCTTCAAAATGACCTTTCCTTTAGTCAGGGTGGGGTTCGATATTTCCCCTTCAAAATGACCTTTCCTTTAGTCAGGGTGGGGTTCGATAATTCCCCTTCAAAATGACCTTTCCTTTAGTCAGGGTGGGGTTCGATAATTCCCCTTCAAAATGACCTTTCCTTTAGTCAGGGTGGGATTCGATAATTCCCCTTCAAAATGACCTTTCCTTTCGTCAGGGTGGGGTTCGATAATTCCCCTTCAAAATGACCTTCCCTTTAGTCAGGGTGGGGTTCGATAATTCCCCTTCAAAATGACCTTTCCTTTAGTCAGGGTGGGGTTCGATAATTCCCCTTCAAAATGACCTTCCCTTTAGTCAGGGTGGGGTTCGATAATTCCCCTTCAAAATGACCTTTCCTTTAGTCATGGTGGGGTTCGATAATTCCCCTTCAAAATGACCTTTCCTTTAGTCAGGGTGGGGTTCGATAATTCCCCTTCAAAATGAACTTCACTTTTGTCAGGGTGGGGTTCGATAATTCCCCTTCAAAATGACCTTTCCTTTAGTCAGGGTGGGGTTCGATAATTCCCCTTCAAAATGACCTTTCCTTTAGTCATGGTGGGGTTCGATAATTCCCCTTCAAAATGACCTTTCCTTTAGTCAGGGTGGGGTTCGATATTTCCCCTTCAAAATGACCTTTCCTTTAGTCAGGGTGGGGTTCGATAATTCCCCTTCAAAATGACCTTTCCTTTAGTCAGGGTGGGGTTCGATAATTCCCCTTCAAAATGACCTTTCCTTTAGTCAGGGTGGGATTCGATAATTCCCCTTCAAAATGACCTTTCCTTTCGTCAGGGTGGAGTTCGATAATTCCCCTACAAAATGACCTTTCCTTCAATGTATTTCACTGACATAACTCTCTCCACCTGTGTTGCTGGAAAAGCATCACATTTCCTCTCTCCTCTTCAAATTTGGTACATCCTGTATGAGTTTGTTGCCACGCCAGACTCTCCAAAGCTGTGAAGGGTGGCAGCTTGATCTGTTAACCCTTAAAATGACAGTCACACTGAAATGAAATAGGAGCTCATAACACCTCCCACCAATCAAGAAAACTTTGAGGTGTAAGAGCAACATTTTCACTGAAGCACACAATGTTTGAAATACCACATTCTCTATCGTTCCTTAATATGATTCAGACAAATATAACATTTTTCAGTAATATTGCAAACAATACATCTTGAAAGGCAACTAACAATTACATTATCCTTGCCTTTAATACCATATAACCGTTTAAGGCACGGAAACAAGCCATGTTGGCCCTTTGAGTCTGCACCGGTTCACTAGAATAACTCCACTAGCTTAACCCTCCCTCTCCCTGCCCATAACCCTCCAACCCCCTCACCTCCACGTACACATCCAACCTTCTCTTAAATGACAGAAGGGACCCTGCCGCAACTATCTCCTCTGGAAGATCATTCCATTCTGCCACCACTCGCTGAGTGAAAAAGCCACCTCTAATATTTCTCCTAAAATGTTGCCCCCTTACCCTTAACTCATGGCCTCTTGTTCCAACCTGCCCTGCCCTCAGGGGAAGGAGTTTGTTGATGTCTAGTCTATCTATTCCTTCCATAATTTTAAATGCCTCTGTCAAGTCCCCTCTCAGTTGTCTATGTTCCAATGAATAAAGTCCCAGTCTCCTGAATCTCTCCCTGTAATCCAGATGCTGTAAGCCAGGCAACATCCTTGTAAACCTTCTCTGCACCCTCTCCACCTTATCTATATCCTTTCTATAATTTGGAGACCAGAACTGAACACAATACTCCAAACCTGGCCTCACCAATGCCTTAAACAGCTGCAGCATCACCTCCCAGCTCCTATACTCTATACTGTGATTTATGAAGGCCAGCAATCCACACCACCCTGTCTACATGGGAATCCACCTTCAGTGAACTCTGTACCATAACCCCCAGGTCCCTTTGCTCCTTTTCATGCCTCAATGCCCTCCCTTTAACTGCATATGTTCTTTTCTGGTTATTTTTACTGAAATGCAATACCTCACACTTGTCTTCATTGAATTCCATCTGCCATCTTTCAGCCCACTCTTCCAAACAAACCAAATCCTTCTGTAATCCAAGAAATTCTACCTCACTATCCAGCACTCCCCCTATTTTCGTATCATCCGTATATTTGCTTACCCAGTTAACTACACCCTCCTCTATGAGTTATCATTAAATTCTATTCCTGCAGAATTAGACTCCAGTTTGATGATCACCAATTTTTGTTTTTCATTTTACTGAAGAACACCAAGGGATTCTGGTCAGTAAACACAATTGGTCCCTGAGCTGTGCAGATGAAAATGTCGAAATGCTGCAAAGCCAGGACAAGGGAGAACACTTCTTTCTGTCTGGTCGAGAAATTCTTTTGCTGTTCATTGACTTTCTTGGATAAGTAAACCACTGGAAGGTCAATATCATCACGGCCATTCGAGTGTAACAGCACCGCTCCTGCAGCTTCATCACTTACATCGACTGCTAAAGAAAATGGCTTCTCATAGTCAGGTGACTTAACCACAGGCTGGTGACATAAAATGGCTTTCAGTTTATCAAATGCTTCCTGACAAAGTTCTGTCCAAAGTTCAGAAGATTATTCAAAGGAAGGGAGTTGTCAGCAAAATTTTTACAGAACTTTCTATAATTACCATTCCCAAAAACCTAACAGCTTGGTCACACCACAACTTAAGAGGGTAGAGAAAGATAGGGACTGGGTGAACAGGTAGTATGAAAAGATAGACAGGAATGTAAAGGTGGTGGGGTGGCTCTCTTAATCAAGGATGAGATGAGGGCAATAGAGACAATCAGTGTCCGAGGGAGATTGCTGTTGGTGAAAAATGAGGTGAGAGCCTCGCAAACAGTGGGGAATGAATGTGATTGACACTGAGACATTGTCATGTGGGGTGATAGTGACTGAGTGACAGGTCTCTAATGCGACTTGGTGGATTGGGTGGTTCCGATCGGTTAGAAGATGCGCATCCTTTTAACGTCACAGTGGAAACTTGACTTGGGGAAACATTTTACGTGGGCGCTGTTGAGACTCTTTGGACAGAGCACTTTCTGGACCATCAAAAATGCTGAGTAATAATGTAGTCATCGACCTCCCAAACAAATACTACCATGGGTTTTCTGCTTAAAAATGTAAACTAATTCCTGCTATATCACTAAAATGTTGTTCACAGAATGAGACCCCATAGAACAGTAAATCCTGAGTTCATAATACATACCTTGCTCTATAATTTGTGTTGTCTCTTTTTTCTATCGTGCTTGTTTCTCTGTGGTAAATTTCACCCACGTACTGATCCTCCTCACAGTTCAGGACACTCCACAGTTTGTCGTGTAACTAACCATGCGTCCAGGATGTGTTGTCCTGGAACATTGGCTCCAGAGAATGCCTGGCTCCCTCTCACTCCACCATCTTCTCTTTACAGGGTTAAGAACGTGGGGTGTTTCCTGACAGGAAGCTTCAGACAACGCAACGTTGTGGTCTGACCCTCCGACTGGATTCCTCGGGACTGTAGTATCAGCCAGATTTCTCAGTGGATGACAATTACGGCACAGAGAATCCCTACACCCTCTGAGTGTGTGAACTGGACTTCAGCCGATTGGCCTACATGGAGGGTCAGGTGACCAGTGATACGACAGATAAAATACTCCAGAGTGAAGAATGTGGTGAGGAGGGGCTTCCTGTGGACGTATTGGAATCACATCCCTGCGCTCCCCCTGGGGACCCACCGTTCCCCTGTTCCGAGTGTGGAGAGGGATTCGCCAATTCTGACGCACTGCTGCAACACCAGTGTGTCCCCACTAGGGGGAGCCTATCCCCCTGCTCTGACTGTGGGAAGAGCTTTCAAACCTTCAAGGACCAAGAGGAAAACGGGTGTGTTCCCCCTGGGGAGGGTCCGTTCACCTGCTGCATGTGCGGGAAGGGGTGTGTTTCCCCTGGGGAGAATCCGTTCACCTGCCGTGTGTGTGGGAAGGGGTTCATCCAGTCCTCCAGCCTCCAGCACCAGAGCATTAACTGTGCGGAGAGAGCCTTTAAATGCTTTGTCTGTGGGAAAGGGTTCTCTCGATCCTCCGACCTGCTGAGACACCAGAGAAATCACACTGGGGAGAAACCATTTACCTGCTCCCTGTGCGGGAAGGGGTTCTCTCAGTCCTCACACCTCCTACAACACCAGAGAATTCACACTGGGGAGAAACCATTCACCTGCTCCCAGTGCAGGAAGCGATTCTCTCGATCCTCTGACCTGCGGACACACCAGCGGGTTCACACTGGGGAGAAACCGTTCACCTGCTCATTATGTGGAAAACGATTCTCTCGGCCCTCTGGCCTGCAGGCCCACCAGCGGGTTCACACTGGGGAGAAACCCTTCACCTGCTCCCTGTGCGGGAAGGGGTTCTCTCAGCCTTCCAGCTTGCATGCACACCAGCGGGTTCATACTGGGGAGAAACCTTTCACCTGCTCCCTGTGTGGGAAGACGTTCTCTCGGCCCTCTGGCCTGCAAGCACATGAATGGCTTCACACTGGGGAGAAACCGTTCACCTGCTCCCTCTGCGGGAAAGGGTTCTCTCAGCCCTCTAATCTGCAGGCACACCAGCGAGTTCACACTGGGGAGAAACCATTCAGTTGCTCCCTGTGCGGGATCAGATTCACTCATTCCACCATCCTGCGGAGACACCAGCGGGTTCACACTGGGGAGAAACCGTTCACCTGCTCCCTGTGTGGAAAGGGATTCTCTCGGCCCTCTGGCCTGCAGGCACACCAGCGAGTTCACACCGGGGAGAAACCGTTCACCTGTTCTGTGTGTGGGAAGGGGTTCTCTCAGCCATCAGGTCTACAGGCACACCAACGGGTTCACACCGGGGAAAAACCATTCACCTGTTCCCAGTGTGGGAAGGGGTTCTCTCAGCCCTCCAGCCTGCAGGCACACCAATGGGTTCACACTGGAGAGAAACCGTTCACCTGCTCTGTGTGCGGGAAGGGGTTCTCTCAGCCATCTGGCCTACAGGCACACCAACGGGTTCACACCGGGGAGAAACCATTCACCTGCTCTGTGTGCGGAAAAGGGTTCTCTTTTTCCTCTGCCCTACGGAGGCACCAGAGAGTTCACACTGGGGAGAAACCATTTTCTTGCAACAAGTGTGGAAAGGGATTTGCCCATTCCTCCTCTCTGCAGGACCACCTGAGAGTTCACACTGGGGAGAAACCATTCACCTGCTCCCTCTGTGGGAAGAAGTACTCTCAGTCCTCAAACCTGCGGTTACACCAGTGGGTTCACACGGGGGAGAAACCATTCACCTGCTCCCTGTGTGGGATGGGATTTGTTAAATCCACCAACCTGCTGAGGCACCAGAGAGTTCACACCCAAGAGTAACCTTTCACTGCTCTCTGTGCAGGTCGGGGCTCTCTTCCTCCTCTGGTCAGTGGGCACAACAGCGCGTTTACACCGAGGAGAGACCATTTTTTTGCAGCAAGTGTGGGAAGGCTTTTGCCAATTCCTCTTCTCTGCAGGCCCAACATAGAATTCATACCAGGAGAGACCATTTGCAGGAAGGAGTTCACCAGTTCTTCGGTCTGTGGGGACACCAGTGAGTTTACACAGGTGGGAGGGGGGCTGGGGGTGTGTTCACCATGGACAGTCAGCAATTTTCCCAGTGGTTCTCAACCTTTTTCCACTCTCACTTACGTAACACCTTAACTAATCTCTTACTAACCACAGAACACCTATGGCAAGTGAGTGAGGGGAAAAGGTTGAGAACCACTGGTTTAAGGTGAGGGGTGAGGGAGGAAGTTTAAGGGAAATGCTCAGGGCAAATATTTTACCCAGAGACCGGTGAGTGCCTGGAATGGACTGCCAGGTGCAGGTGGCTCTTAACAGATCCATGAATACGAAGTGAGGTGGATCATGTGCAAGCAGCAGTTTTGTGTAACTTGGGCCTCCTGTTCAGTACAGACACGTGGGCCGAAGGGTCGATGTTTCAGAGGCCACAGGTTGAAGGATTGTTGTGTTGATGGGGATTTTCCCTGTAGCCTGAGCTCCTCCCAGTCTCACTCTCCCCACTCTGGGGCAAAGTGTTTCTCTCTGACAGGAGAAGGCAGGGAAGGGGGAGGGGAGCTGGAGGAAAGGGGACAGAGAGATGAGGGAGAGAGAGGCTCGGAAAAGGGGTGAATGGAAATTGGGAATTAATGTTCATGCCATCTGGTTGAGACTGTGGAGATGGAATATAAGGTGTTGTCCCTCCAGTTTGTGGGTGGTGTCGACGATTCGTGTCCAGATTGTTGTACTGATGGGATTTTCCTTCCAGCTCCAGCTCTCCTGTCTTTGTATAATCCCCAGTCAACCTGCTACAACTGTTCATCAGATTTTTCATCTGAACTGCTTCAGATCCCCTGGGTCACTTCCCCTTTGTACTTGTTGGGCTGGCTGGTACAGACAGACCCCATCTGACCTGGCCCTTGATGGACATTGAATAAAAATTGCCGTGTTCAGAAGATTTTTGCCTTGTTTTTGACTTCCGAAACACCTTCTAAGCAACATTATCTCCTGTCCCAACAGCATGTCACTGCCTCAATGTCCTTTTAAAAGCCTCGACCAGTGCCTGTGCTACTGTAATGCTGTTTTTTGCTGGACGACTCCCACCAGTGATTTTTGTTCCCTTACTATTTCTACTCTCTACCGAGATTGATTCAATATTCTGTTTCTCTTTCCTGTCCAAGTGTTCCAACATTTTCTGTAAATTCAGTGAGATTGTATCTGCCATTGACTTGTTGCTGGAAAACGCAAATCAGAATGTATCCATGTCGCCGCTCAGACGTCAGATGTTTCAACAGCAGCTTTCGTAGTACCTGTAAATACTTCATCGCTGTGGCTACGTGTGCCACTTCTAGCTAGTCTTTAAAGCAGGTTACAACACTCTTCCTGGGCACTGGTACATTGGAGGCCTATTTGAAACAGATGGGTACCTGTAATATGTGGATTATGGAGGAACATGTGGCCTCCCTGCCTGTCTGGAAGATGTGCATTGCGGGTGGTCACGTGTCCTCCCTGTGTAAAACTTATTTGTAAGTCACCATTAGTGACCTCCCATTAGTGCCCACCTTGCCATTGGCTAATTTAAATCACCTAAGGTCATTATTGATTAGAAGCACAGATGAGCACTGTATAGAACACCAATGCACAGAACATTCTTTCTCTCTGCCTCGTGGTCCAAGCCCTGGACATTGCTCCATGCCGGGTCGCTACTGTGGACATCACTGAAAGTGTCACGAGTAAGTTGTGTGTTACACTGAAGCTACAATATGAAGAAAGTGGGACATTTCAAAGAGGAATGTCCCGAGTTAAAGAGGGAAAGGGAAGATATCCTTCTGATGGCTTTGGGAGGATTAGTGGGATCAGGGGTTTCTTCCTCCCAGGACCCACCAGGAACCTTTGATAAATTTCCAACAAAGAGGATGCTGTTTTTCAGGTGGACACAGAGGCCACTTGATCATCATTAAACTTTATACTGGAGGGAGTTAGATTCACTAGTCCACAATTAAAGGTATCAGGGGTAAAAGGGGAAGAATTTTCTGTACCTATTTTGGAGCCCATTATGATCAGAACAGATCACGAGGAAGTGATGTGGCAATTATTATACATTCTGGATATTGGGAGTAACCTCCTGGGTTACAACTGGGGTTAGAAAAGGGGGTAAAATATTTGGGACACTTAATAAGTAAGGGAAAAAGGAAAATGTGTCCTGAAAGGATTAAGGGGATATTGGAACTGGTTCTCCCGAAAACAAAGAAGGAACTCAGGAAGTTCCTGGGACTGGTGGGTTATTGTCGACTGTGGGTAGATTCATATGCACAAAAGACTAGAAACTTAAACTTCACCTCTAGGATACTTCAAGAAACAATGCCAAAGTTAGAAATTACATAGGATTTTCATACCTCATGGCATCCCCCTTCCTCAGGATGGGTAGAACGAATGAATCAAACATTGTCCAAATTGGTGCTCGAAACAAAGTTACCCTGGGCTAAATGCCTGCCTATAGCATTATTGCAAATCCGAATAGCACCTCAAAGGAATGTTGGACTGTCCCCTTATGAGATGCTATTCAGACTGCCATTTTTGGGAAGAGAAGGGGAATTGCCTACTGTTGAAGTCACTGACAAATTTCTAAGGAACTATGTATTGGCGCTCGCTTCTTCTTTATTTGTTCTTAGGAAAAAGGGTCTGTTGGCCCAGACACCTCTGCTCGAATTTGCTATTCACAAAATACAACCAGGTGATTGGGTTCTGGTTAAGACGTGGAAGGGCGCCAAGCTTCATCCAAGTTGGGAGGGACCATTTCTAATCCTCCTGACCACTGAGACAGTGAATAGAACTGCAGAAAAAGATGAACACATCACACCAGAGTGAAAGGACTGGTGAGGACCCCTGCTGAGCCGCCAACTTTGACATACATCCCACTGAAAACCTGTTCAAGATCCAGTTGAAAAGACATTGATGGTCATTAGAACAAGGCTTTGAATAGTTTGTGAAACATAAGTTAAATATCTATGTACAACCCTCCTCCTTTGGTAGAAAGAAACAGGAGATGGTGGTGTATATGCTGAATAGAGTTGGTAAGTGGGAACCAGGGTTGAGCTGATGGGATTCATACCCCAGTAAGGAGAGGATTGGAATCCATCGTCAAGCCCTCAGGGCCAGTAAAGTTCATCTTTACCATTCCCGAGAGTTCTAAACCGCAGGTTATATGGTTCATTGCTTGTAGTTTAATAAAATGTGGAAGGATCGAGAGTCAGAGATGATATAGTGTTCAGGAGAAATATATGTGTCTTAATAGATACTGTCCCTATTGGAGTGATGTATGGTGGACTACCCAGAAAAACCTACTCGAAGGGGGGTAAATGGGAAAAATTTGGAATGGGGATAAACATCAGTGGAAAGGACCTGTTGGTGTGTTGTTTTAGAATAACCGTAGAAGGATCAAAGACTAATCCAACTGATTAGTACCTTCACAATAATGCTCAAGGTGAAACCCTATACTTCACCCAATGATCCGAAAATAGTACAGATAGTAGAGGTAGAGGACCTTAGACAGATGATTGAGATTGAGACAGGATATGAGGATACAAATGCCTGGGTAGAATGGGTAAAATATACAGTGAAGAGTTTAAACAAGAGCAATTGCTATGCATGCGCTTCTGGACATCCGAAAGCACAGGTGGTTCCACCTCCGTTGGGATGGGGTAAAGACAAACAAGAAATGAGGTTGATGATGGCTTTGTATCAGGATAGAGAGGCCTGGGGTAACCTCTGTCCTTGATGTTACCTCCTCTGAAGAGGAAGGATGTCCAGATTCCACCAGCATTCTGGGCTGTGTCAGGGAATCACACAGCCTGCATTTCAAGACAAGGAAGACAGTTCACAAAGGACCTAGGAAAGCTACAACTATGCACAAAGGTAAAGACATGACAGAGGAGAGGGGAGGGAACTACTCAGCCTTGAATGTACCTTGAGCGGATCTATGGTGGTTCTGCGGAGGCAGAATCCTTGGACCAATTCTTCCTCCCAATTGGAAAAGCACCAGTGCAATCATTCAATTGGTCATACCCTTCACCTTGGCATTTGATCGGGTGAAGGTAATAGGGATAAAGAAAAGTAAGAAGGAGTTCCTTGGGACATTTTTCAATAACCAAATTTATATTGATTCAATTGGGGTGGCAAGGGGAGTACCTAACGAATTTTAGGCACGCAATCAGATAGCAGCAGGGTTTGGAGTAGAAAGTGGAAGATTATAAAGTATTGAAGTCCCGATTGCAAGGAATCATAAGGAGGTGTGGTGATGTTGAGCGCAGGACTGTACAAAAGAGTGATGATTTTGGACTTCCAGTTTATCTTGGGACTAAGAGACATCCAGCTCTGCAGACCCGAAATAAAGCTGAACCTGTTCTCCAAGACTCTGTCTCCAGAGTAGTGATTGTGAACACTTTATATTTCACATTTTTCAATAGTGGAATAGTTCTTTTGATGAACATTGAATTTTTTTTGAAAAGTGGGCAACTGGATGGTCAATTTCATTATGTTTTTGCAATAAAACTGCACCTGCTGATTCCTCACTGGCATCCACTGCTAAAGAAAATGGTTTGTCAAAATCAGGAGACTTTAACACAGGGCAATTGCACAACATCTCCTTTAAATTTTCCAAACCCATCTGACAAACTTTAGTCCACACATATTTCTCCCCTTTCTTCAAAAGATTGGTTAAAGGAAGAGCAACCTCCGCAAAAGTTCTGAAATTTTTCCTATAATATCCTGCCATTCCTCAAAACCTTCTCATTGCTTTCTTGCCACTGGGAATAGGAAATTCAGAAATTGCATTCACCTTAGCTTAAATAGTGCAACTTTGCCATGGCAATCTACATAACCCAAGTATGTTACCGTGGAATTTGCAAATTCACGTTTTGCTAAATTAACAGTTAAGTTTTCTTTGGATAATCTTGCAACCAATTTGTCCAATTCCCTTAGATGTTCTTCTCATGTCAGTTTTTGTGACCAAGTCATCAGTATAAACATCTGTATGTGTTAACCCTTGGATTACCGAATTAATCATCCTTTGGAATGTTGCAGGGGCATTTTTCATGCCAAAAGGTAATACATTATATTTGTATGAACTGGAGGGATTACAAAAGCTGAAATATTCTTTCCTCTCTCGATTAAAGGCACACACCAGTAACCCTTAAACAAATCCAACTTAGTAAGAAATTTAGCTTTGCCAATTTTAGCAATACAGTCATCTATTCTCGGAATAGGATAAGCATCTGTTTTAGTAACTGAATTAATCTTCCCGTAATCTGTACAGAAGCTAACAGTTCCATCTGGTTTCGGTACCAGAATACAAGGAGAACTCCAATCTGAGTTCAAAGGTACAATAATAATCTTTTTCAACATATATTCCACCTCCTGATCCATGATTTTACTCTTCTGGCTCTTTATTCTATATGGGATTTGTTTCTCCTCTACAGTGGCTGTGCCTCTGGCACTGGGTCGGCATCTGAGGCTCAGAAGGGTAGGGAAAGGAAGAGGAGGGCAATACTCATAGGGAACTCGATAATCACGAGTACAGACAGGGGATTCTGTGGACAGAGCAAGGAGAACCAGATAGTTGTTTGCCTCCCTGGTGCCAGGGTCTGGGATGTTGCTGCTCGAGTCCAGGACATCCTCAAGGGGGAGGGAGATGAGACAGAAATCGTGGATGTAGGTACCAATGACAATAGAGAAGAGGTCCTGAAAAGTGAGTACCGGGAGTTAGGTAGAGAGTTAAAAAGAAGGACTGCAAAGGGAGTAATCTCAGGATTACTACCTGTGCCATGCGACAGTGAGAGCAGGAATAGAATGAGATGGAGGATGAACACATGGCTGAAGGGGTGGAGCAAAGGGCAGGGATTCAAGTTTGTGGATCACTGGGACCATATGTGTGACCTGTACAAAAAGGACGGGTTGCATTTGAACCCCAAGGGGAACCAGGATTCTGGCAGGGACATTTGCTAGGGTTACTCAGGAGACTTTAAACTAGAATGGCTGGGGGAAGGGAACCAAATGAAGGAGAACAGCAAGGAGAAGGTTAGAGTGCAATCAGAGAAAGCTTGTAGACAGTGTTTGAGGGGGGAAAGGCAGGTGATAGAAAAGGGGGGGTGCTCTATACGAAGATGGACAGAGGTCGACTGCAAAAGATCATAAGAGAGTGTGATATAGAGAATTTAGGTTAAAAAGACTTAAGTTAAAATGTGATGATTAATCATAAACAGGGAAGCCAGAACGGACAGAGAGTTTACTAGCAGTCAAGGACAGAAGGAGCTGCTGAATATGTTTTTTTAAACCTATCTTTTCATGGTCATAGTGAGAGACATGCAGGAGACAAAGGATTGATAAGAAGTGTGAGAAACAGAATTCAGTGAATGTAGAGTTCACAGCGTACGTAACGAACGTGATAATTAATAATGCAGTTATACTTAGAATGTTTTTGTAATACTAACCAATTAAAACAGTATTAATAAGAAGGGGAAGGGCAAATAATAAAGGTATAAAAATCAATGCACTGTATGTATCGGGGCTTAACTGGTGAGAAACCAGTTGAGTCCAACTCTGCAGACTTGTAAATAAAGCTTGTCGTGTCATCAGTTTTAAAGAGACTCATGTGTGAGAAGTTTTATTTCTGACAAATGGGGGCTCGTCCGGGATCTACACTCCGGCCGTGAGGGGAGGCGAGAAGAGGGACATCGGAGGCGGTGCACCCCGCTGAGTTCAGCGGCTCCTAGTCCCTTGCTCGTCGCTTCGGGCGGCTTGAGCGAGTGGTATCCGGACAGGGTGACACGACAAGACGGAGAGGAGAGGTGACGGTTCAATCCCCGGGAAGACACCGGTAAGTGACGACTTACGATTGTGGTGTGGGGATTGGGTAACAGGTGTAACGGGATACACCTGTTTGGATAAAAACCTAACGGAATAGATTAAGTATAGATCTTTTGTCGTTGTGTGAGGACCCTGTCGCGGGACTCTAGGATAGACCCCAGGGAAACCTCGGCGGTAACCAAAGGAGGGACAGCACCTCCGACGAAGTGCCGAGAAGAGAGGGGTCAACCCCAGGAAAACCTCAGCGGTAACCGAAGGAGGGACAGCACCTCCGACGAGGCGTCTGAGAGGAAGGGAGTAGGGTCCAGAGCGAGAGGGTCCTCAGCAACGATAAACAGATCTAGGTGGGAAAATGGGAGGATCAAAATCTAAGGGCTCGTCTGAAAATTCAGGACAATTCCTGGGAGTACCCCTTGACAGCCCTTTGGGGAGAATGTTTGAAAATTGGGATAGTAAAAGATATCGGGACAAAAACAAGAAAAAGATGGTCCAATATTGTCTCCTTTGGTCAAAACAACCTATTAAAGGTTCCTCGGTCTGGTGGCCGAAATTTGGATCTGATGAGGATTGGGTTAGACAAGCATTAAACATATATGTAAATTCGAGACCAAAGGTGAATCAAGAAGAGTCAGCATATGCATTTTGTTGGGTTCCCTGGCCAGGATCCTTAACAGAATGTTTTAAATTGAGAGTGGCAGGAGAAAAGAAATGGGAACCTCTGGACAACCTTCCCCCTCCTTATATTCCCCCGGTGCCTACTGCGCCCGAGGAAAGCTTATTACCGGAGGGGAAAGGTGATGAATCTGATTGCCCCGAAGGGGGCCGGGATAAAAAGGATGAATTAAGGGAGTCGGACCCTAAACTTCCACCGGTAAACCGACCCTGGACAAGATCCCAGACTGGTCCAGGACCATCAAAGTTTTCAATAAACCTAAATCCCCTGAGAGAAGTTCCTATGGGAGGACCGGGAGGGGGAACGGGATATGTGAATGTTCCCCTAACTAGTACAGAGGTGCGGGGATTTAAGAAAGAAATGAAAAAGTTATTGGAAGATCCTATAGGACTGGCTGAACAGCTTGACCAATTCTTGGGACCAAACACATATACGTGGGAAGAGATGCAGGCAATAATGGGAACATTATTTTCACCCCAGGAGAGGCAGATGATTCGACGGGCTGCCCTCCTCATGTGGGAACATGAACAACCTGGGGACCCTAGACCCCATGAACAAAATTATCCCTTAAATGAACCCAGGTGGGACAAACGAACACCCGAGGGATTGGCAAGTATGAGACAATATAGAGAGTGGACAATTAAAGGGATACGGGAGGCTGTGCCAAAGGGTCACAATTTTACCAAGGCATTTGGGAACCACCAGGGGAAAGACGAGTCCCCTACTGATTTTTTGGAGAGGGTGAGAAAGAATGTCCAACAGTATGCTGGTGTGGACCCTAGTACACCAATGGGTGAACAGCTTATTCGAATTGAATTTGTTTCCAAATCATGGCAAGACATTAGAAAGAAACTAGAAAAGGAGGAGGACTGGAGTGAAAAACCCCTAAGTGAACTGTTAAAGAAGGCACAAAAAGTATATGTGCAGAGAGAAGAAGAAGATCAAAAGAAGGCGACAAAGGTTATGGTACAGACTATCCGACAGATGAATGCTGAATCCAGAGGGGAAAGAAAACAAAACCTTCCTCTAAACAATCCAAAATATCCAAGAGAGGGAAGACCCCGGAGGTTCGTTAAGTGCTATTACTGCAATGAGGAAGGACACTTTAAGAGGGAATGCCCCCGATACAAGAGGGAATTGCGTGCCCTCGAACTTATGGAAGAAGATTAGGGGTGTCAGGGGTTCCAAATGTTAGGGACCAAATATAAGAGGGAACCCCTGGTAAAACTAAAAATTGGTCCCAAGGGAGAAGAGGTGGTGTTTATGGTGGACACAGGAGCGGAACGAAGTAGTGTAATAACTGTGCCAATCGGAACCGAGCCTATAAAAAGTAATTTGACAATTTCTGGGATAGAAGGGGCTCCCAGAATATGTTTTTTTTAAACCTATCTTTTCATGGTCATAGTGAGAGACATGCAGGAGACAAAGGATTGATAAGAAGTGTGAGAAACAGAATTCAGTGAATGTAGAGTTCACCGCGTACGTAACGAACGTGATAATTAATAATGCAGTTATACTTAGAATGTTTTTGTAATACTAACCAATTAAAACAGTATTAATAAGAAGGGGAAGGGCAAATAATAAAGGTATAAAAATCAATGCACTGTATGTATCGGGGCTTAACTGGTGAGAAACCAGTTGAGTCCAACTCTGCAGACTTGTAAATAAAGCTTGTCGTGTCATCAGTTTTAAAGAGACTCATGTGTGAGAAGTTTTATTTCTGACAGAGAGGTGTTGGTAAAAGATAGGGGCATATAGGAAGTAAAAAATGGGAAATCTCTAAAATGCATATATTTTAATGCTAGGAGCATTGTAAGGTGGATGAGCTGAAGGTATGGATTGACACTTGGAAGTATAACGTGATAGCAATTAGTGAAACATGGTTACAGCTAAATATTCCTGGATTTACTTGCTTTAGAACCAGCTGGGGGGGGGGGGGGGGGAGGCAAGAGGGGGTGGGGTTGCACTACTTGTTAGAGAAAATATTACAGCGGTGCTTAGGTGCGATATAATAGAAGGCTTGTCCAGGGAGGCTATTTGGGTGGAACTGAGGAATGGGAAAGGGGAAGTCACAATTATAGGTGTGTAGTATAGACCACCAAATGGGGAATGCGAATTAGAGGAACAAATTAGTAAGGAGAGAGCAGATATTTGTAATAAGCACAGGGTAGTGATAGTGGGGGGTTTTAATTTTCCGAATATTGATTGGGAAACCCATTCTGTGAAAGGGCTGGATGGGTTGGAGTTTGTAAAATGTGTGCAGGATAGCTTTTTACATCAATACGTGGAGGTACCAACTAGAGAGGGAGCTATGTTGGATTTACTGTTGGGGAATGAGATGGGTCAGGTGACAGAGGTATGTGTGGGGAAGCATTTCGGGTCCAGTGATCATGGTGCCATTAGCTTCAAGGTAATTATGGAAAAGGGTAGGTCTGGGCCCAGAGTTGAGGTTTTTGAGTGGGGTAAAGCTAGGTTTGAGGAGATGTGAAAGGATTTACAAGGGGTGGATTGGGTTAATTTGTTTTCTGGGAAGGATGTAATAGAGAAATGGAGGGTCTTTTAAAGGAGAGATTTTAAAAGTACAAAATCTTTATATACCTGTTAGGTTGAAAGGTAAGTGTCATGATAATGAATATGTTGAGATGTACCGGAAGTCACGTGGTAGGAAAGAGAGATAAGAGCACAAGCAGGAGAACAAAGGAAACTGGAAAATAAAAAGACTCGGAGAAGTTTACCTGATAAAACTTGAGTTTAACTGGAAGAAAGGATGAGTACTGGAAAGCGGTAGATGCATTAAGTGCGCACTATGTAGTGACACCGAATGCTACATTTCAACGCCATTTGTTTCGGAGAACGAGACAAGAAGATGGCCAGACAATTGCTCAGTACGTGACGAGACTACGCCAGCTAGCTGTTGGATGCAATTACATGCCAGCTGATTTGGACAACCAATTATTGGATCAAGTCGTACAGCACTGCAGATCAGATAAACTCAGAAGACGTCTACTGGAAAGAGGGAGTGAGTTGGAACTCACCAATGCTTTAGCTATTGCTGCTGCATTAGAGGCTGTTGAAGGGCAATTTCATACCATGACCCTGAAAGACAACTCAAGCCAGCAAATTAAGAGGCTCTCACATCGCCATAACCAGCCAAGATATACGTCGACACAGGAGGTGGAGTGTTATCGATGTGGAAACCGAGGTCACTTTGGAAAAGACCCATATTGCCCGGCCAAAGGCAAAGTTTGAAGAAAGTGTGGAGGTAAGGACCACTTTGCAAAGAAGTGCAAAAGCAAGTCCAATGCAGACCAGAAGAGGAAGAGTACAACTTCCAAAGGCAAAGCATTGGGGAAAAGAAAGTATCCTGGTAAGAAAGATACCATTCGCCAGATAGACGGTGACGATGATGATACCCAGGAGGAACAGAGTTGTTACCAATTTACGTTGAATGAAGTACGTCATGAGAAGGTCCCAGTGATCATTGGTGGAGTGACAGTGCAGGTCATTGTAGACTCAGGCAGTGACAGTAATGTGATTGATCGACATTTATGGGAGAAGTTGAAAAGGAAAAAGATCATCTGTACCTCAAAGAAGTGTTCCAAGAAACTGTATCCATACACAGCAACCAAGCCATTGCAGACCATTGGATGTTTTACTGCAACTGTTGAAGCTGGAGATAAGTACACCGAAGCAGAGTTTATGGTCATAGAAGAGAGGGGAGAACCATTGCTGAGTAGAAGCACAGCACAAGACCTGGCAATACTTCATATTGGAGCTTGTGTTAATTCAATTCAGTCATACGAGGATATGAAGCAAAAATCCTCGCAGTCTTCCAAGCAGTAGGAAAGCTGAAAGGTCGACAATTGAAGCTAGCGGTAGATGAAACGGTCAAACCCAAGGCACAACCAATGCGCCGAACTCCGTTTGGACTTCGTGGGAAAGTCGAAGCCAAAATTAAAGAATTGATCGAACAAGACATTATTGAACCGGTGGAACATTCGACACAATGGGTCAGTCCCGTAGTGATTGGGCCCAAAGCAAAGGGTGACATAAGACTATGTGTTGACATGAGAATGGCCAATGAAGCTATAATTAGAGAACGACACCCTATACCAACAGTGGAGGAAATACTTCAAGAACTAACTACCAGCAAGGTATTCTCAAAAATTGATCTGAAATGGGGCTATCATCAATTAGACCTGGATCCAGGTTCCCGAGATGTAACAACATTTGTGACTCACTGTGGATTGTATCGTTACAAGAGACTATCATTTGGAATTAATGCAGCTTCGGAGATCTACCAGTATGAAATCCAACGAGTGATTCAAGGCATTCCTGGAGTTGCCAACATTTCTGACGACATCATAGTCCATGCACCAACGAAGGAAGAGCATGACAAACGGTTGAGGCGTGTACTATCTAGACTACAGGAGGCAGGCCTTACCGTGAATGGAAACAAATGCCAGTTCGGTGTGTCAGAAATGGACTTCATGGGACACAGACTTACACGGGAAGGACTAAACCCTGCAGAGGCCAAGGTGAAAGCTATTGCAGAGGCACGTGCACCTCAGAATGCAACAGAGGTGAGGAGTTTCCTAGGATTGGTCAATTTTTGTGCCAAGTTCATTCCTAATTTCGCTACAGTGGCAGAACCACTAAGGAAACTAACCAGGAAAGGGGTACCTTTTCATTTTGGATCTGAGCAGAAGAAAGCGTTCACAGCGCTGAAGCAAAGCCTGACAGATGCAAAAACTCTTGGATATTACGATCCGGCGGCATCAACCAAAGTCATAGCGGATGGCAGCCCAGTTGGTTTAGGAGCCGTGTTGGTCCAGATGCATGATGGAGGACCAAGAATCATTGCCTATGCCAGCAGATCGTTATCAGATGTGGAAAGAAGATACTCTCAGACAGAGAAAGAAGCACTCGGACTTGTATGGGCCTGTGAGAGGTTCCATGCATATTTATACGGCATTGAATTTGAACTCATCACAGATCATAAGCCATTAGAGGTGATCTATGCACCTAGATCCAAACCATGTGCCAGAATAGAGAGATGGGTACTCAGACTACAACCCTACAAATATAAAGTAATCCACATTGCAGGGAAAGCAAACATTGCAGATCCGCTG
Organism: Narcine bancroftii; assembly: GCF_036971445.1. NCBI lineage: Eukaryota > Metazoa > Chordata > Chondrichthyes > Torpediniformes > Narcinidae > Narcine > Narcine bancroftii. The sequence continues at coordinate 167,475,699 of NC_091469.1, forward strand.
TCCAGATTGGTGAAGGATGGAGGTCCACAATCCAAGTCAGAATTGGGAACAGAAACAGAGCTTTGTACGCTTCGTAGCTATTCAGGCGACACCGAAAGCTGTGACTACGAAGGAAGTCGAGAGAGAATCCGAACGTGATCCAGAACTTTGGGACAGTATTTAATCTTATATCATAAAGTGCATGTATGAGTACTGTAGGAAGTAAATTTTATGTAGTTGAGTTATAGTATTACCATTAGTTACGATGTTTGTAGGTTTCCGAAGGATATTGGTAAGTGAAGGTAAAGTTTATTTCTGATTAAAGGAGGGATGTCATGATAATGAATATGTATGAGATATACCGGAAGTCACATGGTAGGAGAGAGAGATAAGAGCACAAGCAGGAGAATAAAGGAAACTGGAAAATAAAAAGACTTGGAGAAGTTTATCTGATAAAACTTGTGTTTAATGTTTTATTAACTTCACATTTCGGGCCACAAATGTGACAGTAAGGTCAAAAGTTTGAGAGAGACGTGGTTCTCAAGGGATATTGGAAACTTGGTTCGAAAAAAGAGGGAGTACTGCAATAAATATAATAAACAGGGAAAAAAGATATTTGGATACTATATTGAATGTAAAAAGAATCTTAAGAAAGAAATTAGAAAAGCTAAAAGAAGGTATGAGGTGGCTATAGCAAGCAGGGTGAAAATAAATCCAAAGGGTTTCTACAAATATATAAATAGCAAAAGGAAAGTGAGAGATAAAATTGGTCCAATAGAGAATCAGAAAAGACAAATGTGTGTGGAGCCAAAAGAGATGGGGGAGGTCTTGAACAATTTCTTTTCCTCAATATTTACTAAGGAGAAGGATATTGAACTGAGCAAAGGGGGTATATATGGAGACTATAGTGATATGAGGTGGCTCACTGACAAAAGGCAAAGGAGGAAAAACCCAACACCCAACCCCAACCAACCAATTTTCCCCTGCAACCGCTGCAATCGTGTCTGCCTGTCCCGCATCGGACTTGTCAGCCACAAACGAGCCTGCAGCTGACGTGGACTTTTTACCCCCTCCATAAATCTTCGTCCGCGAAGCCAAGCCAAAGAAGATAGTGATATGACAAAAGACAAAGGAGGAAAAACCCAACACCCAAATCCAACCAATTTTTCCTTGCAACCGTTGCAACCGTGCCTGCCTGTCCCGCATCAGACTTGTCAGCCACCAACAAGCCTGCAGCAGACATGGACATACCCCTCCATAAATCTTTGTCCGCGAAGCCAAGCCAAAGAAAGAATAGTGATTAAGAAACAGGTAGTACTGGAGCTTTTGAAACATAAGAAGGTGGATAAGTCTCCAGGTCCTGACAGGATTTTTTCCAGGACCTTGAGCGAAGTTAGTGAGGAAATAGCAGAGGCTCTGGCAGTGATTTTTCAAATATCATTAGAGACGGGTATAGTGCCGGAGGATTGGTGTGTTGCGCATGTGGTTCCTTTGTTTAAAAAGGGTTCGAGGAGCAAGCCTAGCAATTATCAGCCTGTAAGTTTGATATCTGTTGTAGGTAAATTGATGGAAAGCATTCTTAGAGATAGTATATATAAGTATATGGAGGTTTAGGGTCTGATCAGGGACACTCAACACAGATTTGTGAGTTGAAGGTCGTGTTTGACCAATCGTGTTGAATTTTTTTGAAGAGGTGACGAGGAATGTTGATGAGGGTAGAGCAGTGGATGTTGTCTATATGGACTTCAGTAAGGCTTTCGATAAGATATCGCATGGGAGGTTAGTCAGGAAGACTAAGTCCTTGGGTATTAATTTGGATATAGTCAAATGGATTCAACAGTGGCTGGAAGGAAGTTGCTAGAGAGTAGTAGTAGATAATTGTTTGTCAGGATGGAGGCTGGTGACAAGCGGTGTACCTCAGGGTTTGGTATTGGGACCATTGCTGTTTGGCAAATATATGTTAATAATCTGGAGGATGGGGCAGTAAATTCGATTAGTAAATATGCAGATGATACCAAAATAGGGGGAATTGTCGATGATGAAGAAGATTTTCAAAGATTGCAGAGGGATTAAAACTGCTTAGAGGAGTGGGGAGAAAGATGGCAGATGGAGTTTAATGCTAATAAGTGTGAGGTGCTTCATTTTAGAAAGAATAATCAAAGCAAGACATATGTGGTAAATGGGAGGGCATTGAAGAATGCAGTGGAGCAGAAATATCTAGGAATATCGGTGCATTGTTGTGATAGTACAGACCTATCATCAATGTATATAGTTACAGTATCTAGAGTATGTAATGACTGTGCTTACAGCAATTAGCTGAGAGCTTAGCCACACCTACTGTCTGGGCCTTAAAGGGTTGTATCCCGAGCCAGGTCAGATCATTCTGGACTGGTCGGCCACCTGTGAAGAGCTCCTGTCTTTTGCTAATAAAAGCCTTGGTTTGGATCAACAAGTCTTTGGTTCTTTCGACGAGCTCTACAATTTTATTAGCATAAAGAATTTTTTTTAAAAAGGGATGCAGCGTCTGACTCGGCCAGAAAAACTTGACATCGACCCACAGTCAGCTACAGCCTTCAAAGCCTTTAAGTTCTGGCTGTTGAACTTTGAAAACTTCCTAAGGGTCATTGAGGTGGAGGAGGATAACCAGCGTCTAACAGCATTGCTGTCTATGGTGTCCTCGAGAGTCTACGAGAACATCCAGGATGAGACCACTTACACCGCAGCCATAAAGGTACTGAAAGAACTGTATGATCAACCAATGAACAGAGTTCATGCCCGGCTCGTGCTTGCGTCGAGGAAGCAACAGCCCGGCGAGTCCAGCAGGGGATATTTACAAGTAGTAAAGGCGTTGGGCAAGGATTGTAACTGTGTGGACAAAACTGCTGCCGAGATCACAAACGATCTCGTCCGGGATGCCTATGTGGCCGGGCTCCGATCGAACGAAGTGAGGCTGCACTTGCTCGAACAAGGGGTAGAAAAACTAGAGGACGTGGCCCGGATTGCAATCACAATGGAGGATGCAGCCTTAAAGTTAAACGTGTTCTCTAGGGACTGGACCCCACGTTCTGATGTGAGTAGAGTGCCCTTCTACCCTACCACCCCCGATATACTGACGGCCTGTCAGCTGCTGCTACACTGCCCCCTGCGAACCCAAGATGTTATTTCTGTGGGAGGGACAAGCACAGCAGGTCCCAGTGCCCAGCAAGAAAAGCCAGGTGCCAGAAGTGCCTTAAAAACGGCCACTTTGCTGCAGTCTGTAGGTCTAAAATGGCCACCGGCAAACACAGTGCCTCATGTGAAGCTCAACCACCACTATCCCATTCAAACTCTTCTTCCCCAGAGCTCTCGTCCAATGAGAGCGAGGGCTCCCCTGCACGGCAACGCCTGAAATCATGGAGATGCCAAACCCGGAAGGGGCAGCCCACCCTTGCAACCATGATGTTGGCCCGCCTCTCACCCCCGTGCGGAACACTCGACCCGGCTTCAGTCCTGACTGTAGAGCCCGCTATTGCCATGGCCACGACCACCCCCAGGGCCGACGCTACCGCTGCTACTGCGGCTGGCACCGCCACAGCCACCCCCGGAGACGACGCTACTGCTACCGCTGCCCGCTCCCCTGCTGCCATTGCCCACGCCGCCGCTGGTGCGGCCACCACGACCGACTGGGGACCCGCCGCGGCCAACCAGGTACTCACCCTAGCGTCCGTCGCTGACGACCGCTGGGGCCCGACTGCCGCGACCGACGACCTACCCACCGCCAACCGCGAGCAACAAACCCCACTACTTACCATTCATCCACCGACGCCACCACAACAGCACCTCCGGGAGTACCTCCAACTTGCTCCTCCAGCACTGACTGCGTCTATGACATCATCCCGTTGCGTGACGTCACGCGGAACTTCCCTGTCAACAGGATCAGTGGGTGCTTCTATAACACTAAATCAGCAATGCTCTCATCCCCTCACTAAAGCAATGGATCTGATTAAAGTGCATGGACACGACCCCAATTGCTTATTTGACTCTGGGTCAACTGACAGTTTTATCCGGCCAGATCTGGCCCTCCGTTGCAAACTTGACATTATCCCCACTACCCAGAGGATCTCATTAGCAACGAGGTCACACTCATCCGGGATAAAGGAGTATTCCATCACCACGCTGGAAGTACAGGGCGTAACGGTCACCCACTTCAAATTATTCATCCTTCCCCAATTGTGCGCCCCAGTGTTGCTGGGATTAGACTTTCAGTGTCAGTTTCGAACGGTGTCCCTACACTTTGGGGGACCCCACGCACCCCTCTCGGACTGCCATCCCCCCACCACTGAAGCACCCAGGCAACCCGCCCCCGTGCCCCGGGGCCACTCCTGCGGCCTTTCCACACTCCGGATTGTCCCGCCAGCACTCTTCGCAAACCTCACCTCTGGCTGGAAGCCTGTGGCCACCAAAAGTCGGCAATATAGTTACAAAAACAGGCAATTCATTAGGAGTGAGGTGTGTAGATTGCTGGATGAGGGCATCTACGGATGGTGGTCGACTATAGCCAGACCATTATCCGCTTCACGCTCCTGGATGCGTACCCCCTGCCACGCATCACGGATGTGGTGAACCAGATCGCCCAATACCGTATATTCTCCACCACTGACCTACGTTCGGCCTACCACCAGCTACCAATCCGCTGTGAGGACGGACCATTCACGGCCTTCGAAGCGAATGGGCAGCTGTATCAATTTCTCAGGGTACCATTCAGGGTCACGAATGGTGTCGCGGTCTTCCAGCGGGAAATGGACTGGATGGTGGACCAGAACGGGCTAACCGCTACCTTCCCATATCTGGACAATGTCACCATCTGTGGCCACGACACGCAGGACCTCGACGCCAACCTAAGACAAATTTCTTCAAACTTCCGGTCGGCTGAACCTGACCTACAATTTTGACAAGTGTGTCTTCCAGACCACACAACTCGCGATTCTAGGTTGCGTGGTGGAGAACGGGGTAGTGATGCCAGATCCTGACCGCTTGCGTCCCCTAATGGACTTACCCCCCATACCCAGAAAGTGCTCAAATGCTGCCTGGGCTTTTTCTCATATTACGCCCAATGGGTTCCACACTACGCCAACAAGGCGCATCTTCTTATCAAGACCACCTCCTTTCCCCTCTCAACCGAAGCCAGAGCGGCTTTCAATCAAATCAAATCTGACATTGCCGCTGCAACGCTGCACGCGATCGATGAGTCTGTCCTGTTTCAAGTTGAGAGCGATGCATCCGACTTCGCCCTGGTAGCCACCTTGAACCAGACCGGTCGGCCTGTGGCCTTCTTCTCCAGAACCCTCCAGGGTCTAGAGACTAGACACTCTTCTGTCAAGGAGGCCAAGGCCATAGTTGAAGTGGTGTGTCATTGGAGACATTACCTCACTGGGAGGCGCTTTACAGTGTTGTCTGATCAACACGCGGTCTCCTTCATGTTCAGCAACACCCAGCAAGGTAAGATAAAAAAACGACAAGATCGCCAGATGGAGAACTGAACTCTCCACCTTTATGACATCCTGTACCAGCCTGGTAAGCTCAACGACCCGCCTGACGCACTCTCCAGGGGGACGTGCGCCAGCGTACAGATGAACAGACTACAGAAACTCCATGAGGCGCTCTGTCATCCAGGGGTCACTAGGTTTGCCCACTTTGCGAAGGTGCGCAACCTACCCTACACAGTTGAGGAGATTCGCTCCATGACCCGTGCCTGTTCGGTGTGCGCTGAATGCAAGCCCCACTTCTTCCATCCAGGTAACTCCCACGTTATCAAAGCCACCCGCCCCTTTGAGCATCTTAGCATAGACTTTAAGGGGCCCCTACCGTTGACTAACCGTAATAACTACATCCTTACGGCCATTGACAAGTACTCCCGCTTCCCGTTCACTGTGCCCTGCCCAGACACCACCGCCACCTCAGTGATACAGGCCCTTCACAGTATCTTCGCCATTTGCGGGTACCCCAATTCCATCCACAGTAATAGGGGGTCCTCATTTATGAGCGCAGAGCTGCAACAGTACCTTCTGGAGTGTGGTATAGCATCAAGCAGGACCACCAGCTATAACCCACGCGGTAATGGCCAGGTCGAGAAGGAGAATGCCACCACCTGGAGAGCGGTTACACTGGCTCTCCGGTCTAAAGGTCTCCCCACCTCTCACTGGCAGGAGGTTCTCACTAGTGCCTTACACTCCATCCGCTCCCTCCTATGTACCGCAACAAATGCCACCCCCCACGAAAGGATGTTCCTTTTCCCGAGGAAATCCGAATCAGGAACCACTGTACCGGCATGGCTCACCGTCCCTGGCCCCGTCCTTTTGCGACGCCACATCCGGCACTCAAAGAACGACCCCTTGGTTGACCGAGTGACTCTACTCCACGTGAACCCGCATTACGCCTACGTTGAGTTCCCAGACGGGCGGGAGGACACTGTTTCAGTGCGGGATCTAGCTCAGGACGCGGTAGGTCCAGCAACCCCCCCAACCCAACCTTCCCCAACTCTTCATTCCCCAGGCCCCGTGCCGGAACAGAAGGACCAACAGTACCCCAACGACCCGGGCCACCCTGCCGACAACACGGCTGGGGAATTGAGCGAAGGAGTGGTCGCACCCGACGAGCCCGCTGGTGACACCACTCCAGCGACCCCAATCCCGGCACCACGGCGGTCACGCCGGATGGTCAGAGCCACTGACCGCTACAGTCCTTAACCTACCCCTTCCTTCCCTTCTCCCTCTTCAGCCCTTCCACCCCAGGGTCAGTTCTCCAAGAAGGGGGTGAATGTGATAGTACAGACCTATCACCAATGTATATAGTTACAGTTTCTAGAGTATGTAATGACTGTGCTTACAGCAATTGGGTGAGAGCTTAGCCACACCTACTGTCTGGGCCTTAAAGGGTTGTGTCCCTAGCCAGGTCGGATCATTCCGGACTGGTCGGCCACCTGTGAAGAGCTCCTGTCTTTTGCTAATAAAAGCCTTGGTTTGGATCAACAAGTCTTTGGTTCTTTCGACGAGCTCTACAATTGTTCTCTGAAGGTAGGAGCGCAATGTGGATAGGGTGGTGAAGAAGGCCTTTAGTATGCTTGCCTATATAAATCAGTGCATAGAATATAGGATTTGGGAAGTAATGATTAAACTGTACAAGGTATTAGTGAGGCCAATTTTAGAGTACTGTGTGCAGTTCTGGTCACCGATTTATAGGAAGTATATTAACAAGATAGAGAGAGTGCAGAGAAGATTTACAAAAATGTTGCCTGGGTTTCAGCATCTGGAATACAAGGAGAGATTGAGCAAATTAAGTCTTTATTCCTTGATACGTAGAAGGCTGCGGGGGGATTTGATAGAGGTGTTTAAGAATAATGAGAGGGATAGATAGAGTTGATGTGGAAAGGCTTTTTCCATTGAGAGTAGGAGAGATGGATACAAGAGGTTATTGGTTGAGAGTTGATGGGCAAAGGTTTAGGAGTAACATGAGGGGGATCTTCTTTACTCAGAGAGTGGTTACTGTGTGGAATGGGCTTCTGGAAAAGGTGGTGGAGTCAGGGTCAATTTTGTCATTTAAGAAAGAGTTGGATAAGTATATGGATGGGAGGGGATGGAGGGATATGGGCGGAGTGCTGGTAAGTGGGATTAGAGGAGGGTACTTGGATCAGTGTGGACTAGAAGGGCCAAATTGGCCTGTTTCTGTGCTGTAACTGTTATATGGTTATATGACATAAACCATGCATTGGCCACGGCCCACAACCTGGAGTGGACCCTCCACCATTTACCGACATACACCATGCATCACCCTTGGACCACAACCTGGAGTGGACACTCCACCCTTTACCGACATATGCCATGCATCACTCACGGCCCACATCCTGGAGTGGAACAACCACCCTTAACTAACATACACCATTCATCAACAATGGATCACATCCTGGAGTGGAACAACCACCCTTTACTGACAAACACCATGCATCACCTACAGCCCACATACTGGAATGGACCCTCTCCACTCTTTACTGACATACACCATTCATCGCCCATGGACCACATCTTGGAAATGGAACAACCACCCTTTACCGACATACACCATTCATCGCCGATGGCCCACAACCTGGATTGGAACCACCACACTTTACCGACATTTACCATGCATTGCCTATGGACCACATCCTGGAGTGGAACAATCACCCTTTACTGACATACACCCTGCATCTCCCATGGCCCATATCCATGAGTGGGCACTCCACTCTTTACCAACATACACCACGCATCGCCCATGGCCCACAACCTGGAGTGGACCTTTCAACCTTTACCGACATACACACTGGATCACCCAGGGCCCAAATCCTGGAGTGGTCCCTGCACCCTTTACCGACATACACCAGACATCACCCACAGCCCACAACCTGGAGTGGACTCTCCACCCTTTACTGACATACACGAAGCATCGCTACGGCACACAACTTGGATTTGACGCCTCCACCCTTTACTGACAAACACCACGCCTCGCCCATCGTTCACATCCTGGAGTAGAACATCCACCCTTCACACACATACACCACGCATCGCCCACGGCCCACAACCTGGTGTGGCCCCTCCACCCTTTACCGGCATACACCATGCATCACCACGGCCCACAACCTGGAGTGGAACATCCACCCTGTAATGGATTATAAATATAGGATGGAATTTGTAAGATTAGTGGGTTACATTCATACACACATTTTAAAACAGATCTTATTTGAAAGACTAAAGAATTCATATTCAGTAACATTGCAGGATCTTTGGAGACTTTTAAGCACATTTCACAAGTAGGTGCTAATTGAAATGATGTCTTGAAATGAATAGACCATTGTTTGGTACTGGAGACAGGCTCGATGGTTGGATAACTACAAGGCTTCAGACCTTTCTGCAAAGTGCTCACAGAAGGGTCACACCTGGGTTTTACTTATCTAAGAGAACAGCTTGACCAACAGAGATGAACTCCTGTGGCTTGCTGAAGAAGGTAGGGGTTTTGGCAAATGAGAGAGTCACATGGGCTTTCTGGCAGTCTTAGTTGGAGAGAGAGAAAGAGAGAGAGAAAGAGAGAGAGAAAGAGAGAGAGAAAGAGAGAGAGAGAGAGAGAGAGAAGACAAGCCCTCTCAACTCGTGTGTGTGACACTAAAGGAGCTGAACAGTGTAAGCAGGAAGAGCTGGTTGGAAACAGAAAGTTCCAGAGCAGTGGATGGCTGGAAGTGCTATCTCTCCGATGTTTCTCTTGGAATGTGGAACAGAAAAGAACTCTGTAGTAGCCTGAAGAAAGAGGTTACCATCAGGAAACCCTGATGGGCACATTTCATCAGTGAGACATTGAGGTGATCAATGGTGGTACCTCAGTTGTGGAAATCCTGGAACAACAAATCTCTCTCTGCAAATCCTACAACAACCTTCCTGAGCGGTTAACATTTACCTTTCGAGCACCAAAGCCTGGTGAACTTTATACATGTTAAATTCTGTTCACAGTATAAGAATAGCCTGCATCCAGAGAACTTGGAAGATGAAGTGAGAATGAACTGTGAACCAAAGAACTTTTCTTAAATTTACACACACATACGTGCACTTAGAATTAGAAGGGGGTTAATTTGGGTCAGTTAAGTATAGAGATAAGTTAAAGTTTGATTCTGTTTTCATATTTAAAGTTGATTAAAATTAACTTTTGTTTTAAACACTACTTGTCTTGGTGAATATCTATTGCTGGTGAGTTTTGGGGTCATTTGGGCTCATAACAACCCTTTACTGACATACACCAGACATCACCCACAGACCACAACCTGGAGTGGATCCTCCACCCTTTACCGACATACACCATGCATTGCCCACGGACCACAGACTGGAGTGGACTCTCCACCCTTTTCCGACATACACCATGCATTGCCCACAGACCACAGACTGGAGTGGACCTTCCACCATTTACTGACATACACTGTGCATCACTCATGGCCCACAACCTACACTGGACCCCTCACAAATGGACTTCTAGTGTCATCCACAGCTTGCAACCTGGAGCAGAGCTCAGGGCTTGACTCAATGGGAAATAAAATAAGGATCAAGTTTGTTCATGTGGTTGGCCATATTACGGAAGGGCAACTCTGATCATACAGGAAGAGTGATTTATTGTATCTGGTGCTCCCGCTGTGGCCTTCTCTACATCAGAATGACTGGGTGCAGATTGGGAGATCGATTCGCTGAGCACCTTCACTCCGTCCGCATCAGTATCAGAGACCTCCCAGTTGACAACTATTTCAGATCTGTGTCATACTCCTATTGTTACAAACTAACAAATTTTGTTATCAACTAGCAAAGGAACAATAATAGAAGGGGATGGTAATTAAAAAAAGTTACCTGTTAGTTGGGAAGGTTTGTATTAGTAAATTGTCAAATTTATTCTGAGAATTGGTCTTTGATGAATATTTATCACAAATTCACAAGATAAAGGAGCAGAAACAGCCGCTAAGCCCATCGAGTCTGTTCCGTGACTCTACACTAAGCTGAACTTTGCTCACACCTAGTTCCAATTTCCAGCCTTTTCCCCATATCCCTTGATACCCTGACTAATGAGATACATATCAATTTCCTGTTTAAATACTCACAGTGATCTGGCCTCCACTCCTGTATGTGGCAGTGAGTTCCACAGATCCACAGCCCTCTGACTCTCTGTTTTAATTGGATAACTTCTAATTTTAAGACTATAACCCCTTGTCCTTGATTCACCCACCAAGGGAAACATCTATATCCACTCTGTCAAAGCCTTTCAAAATGCCTCTATGAGATCCCCCTCATTCTCCTATACTCCAACAAATACAACCCAAGAGCTGCCAAATGCTCCCCATACGCCAGCCCCTGCATCCCAGGAATAACCCGTAAATCTTCTCTGCATCCTCTCCAACAACATCACATCCTTTCTAAAATAGGGGCCCAAAACTGTACAAATGGGGTCTCAGCAGTGCCCCATAGAATCTCATCAACCCCTCTCTACCCTTATACACTATTCCTCTTGAAACGAAAGCCAGCATAGCATTCACCTTTTTCATTACCAATCTCACACGGGCATTAACTTTGAGATTTCCCTGCAGGAGGTCACCCAGGTCCCTTTGCACCTCTGAGGATTGAATTTTCTCCCCATCCAAATAGTTCTCTTCCTGTTTATTTCCACTGTCCAAATGTAGAACTGAATACTTCTCAATGTTGTATCTCATCTGCCATATTTTTGCCCAGTCTCCCAACCTGTCTACATTCTTCTGCAACTTTAGTTTCTTTAACACTTCCTGCTCTGCCACCTACCTTGGTGTCATCCGCAAATTTGGCCACAAAACCATTCATTCCACAATCCATATTGTTAATATAAATTGTAAACATCAGCGACCCCAAGACCAACCCCTGCGAAACACCACTTGTCACAGGCAGCCATCCTGAACAGGACCCCTCACTTTCAACCCTTTGTTTTCTGCTTATCAGCCAATTTTCTATCGTCCCAGTAATTCCATGGGCCCTCATCTTATTTATCAGCCTAACATGCGGCTCCTTATCAAAAGCCTTTTGAAAATCCAAATATACAACATCCACAGCCTCCCCTTTGTCGATCCTATCTGAGATTTCTTCAAAAAACTCTAAATGGTTGGTCAGCCAGGATCTACCCTTTACAAAACCATGCTGACTAGGACCGACCCTGTCATGCATCTCCAGGTATTACATAACATCATCCCTGAGGATCGACTCTAATATCTTCCCAACCACCGACGTCAGATTTATAGATCTATAGTTTCTTTTTTTCTGTTTCCCACCTTCCTTGTACAGCAGAACCACATTTGCAACCTTCCAATCCCCTGGAACCATGCCCGAGACTATTGATTTCTGGAAGATTATCACCGATGGGTCCATAATCTCCAATGCCACCTCTTTCAAACCCGCGGGTGTACCTCGTCTGGTCCGGGAGCTTTATCGATCTTTAGTCCATTCAGTTTGCCTAGCACAATTTCTCTAGTAATCTTAACTGTATCAACTCTATTCCCTGAAGCCTCTGTGTCAGGGATATTAATAATGTCTTCCACAGAAGTTTTGCAGAGATTTTGCTGAGGTTGCTCTTCCTTTAACCAATCTTTTGAAGGGGAGAAATTTGTGTGGATTAAAGAGTTTCAGACAGCTTTAGAAAATTTAAAGGATATGCTATGCCATTATCCTGTGTTAAAATCTCCTGATTTTGATAAACCTTGTTCTCCAGCAGTGGATGTTAGTGAGGGAGCAGCAGGTGGAGTTTTATTGCAAAAATACAATGAAATTGACCATCTAGTTGCCTACTTTTCAAAAAAATTCAATGTTCATCAAAGGAACTATTCCACCATTGAAAAAGATCTGTTGTCTATCATGTTTGCTCTGCAGAATTTTGATGTATATCTCAGTACCTTTCAGGAACCAATTGTAATATTCACTGACCACAATCTTCTGATGTTTTTGAATAAAATGAAGAACAAAAACAGAAGATTGTTAAACTGGAGTTTGATATTGCAAGAATATAATCTGCAAATTAATCATATCAGAGGTTCAAATATTGTTGTGGCAGATTGTCAATATATTAAAATTAATAATGTTAAGAAATGTATGCTCTCACCATTGGGTTACATTATCATAATGTTATATATTGTGTATTGTTATCACTTTAGTATTGTACAGTCAGTTTAGTTATAACTAAATTTTAATTCAAGAGTTAAAATTCCTTTAAAGGGTGGAGGTGTGATGAAATATTTGCAAATGTTTTTGGGAGATAAATTGGTAAAATTAGGTTACAAACATACACTTCAAAACAGATCTTATTTGAAATATTGAAGAATTCATTCAGTGACTTTACTGAAAGTATGGAGAATGCTATGCACATTTCACAAGTAGGTGCTAATTGAAATGACATCATGAATGAATGGAGTGTTGTCTTTAAAGTAACAAGCAGGAGACACTGTGTCTATTGATAGCTCTTTGCTAGGGTTTTGAAAGAGTGCACAGAAAGGTCACTTCTGGATTCTTGTTTACCTTAAAACAAGATTGTTCAAAAGACTAACTCTTATTGTTTGCTGGAGAAGGTCGGAGGTTTTGCAAGGGAGAGAGAGAAGGACATGCTGCGGGCAGTTTGGAGTCTGAAATACAGAGAGACACAGCTGAAATAAGCCAAGAGAAGCCTGTTGGAACTGAAACAGAAGCTCCAGAGTGGTGGATGGCTAGAAGTCCTGGAAGTGGAACAGAAAGGAACTATGTGATAGCCTGAAAGAAAGAGGTTATCATCTGGAGAACCCTGTTGGGGCAAGTTTCATCAGCAAGGGATTGAGGTGGCTAATGGTGATACCTCAGTTGTGGAAATCCTGGAACACCACATCTCTCTCTGCAAACATTTACCTTTTGAGCACCAAAGCCTGAACTTTATACATATTAAATTCTGTGCACAGTATAAGAATTGCCTGCAACCAGTGAACTTGGAAGAATGAGAAGTGAGATTGAACTGTGAATCAAAGAACTTTTCTTAAATTTACACACACATTACATACCACGTGCGCTTTGTATTAAAAGGGGGTTAAGTTGGGTTAGTTAATAGTGATAAGTTAAAGTTTGATTCTGTTTTCATGTTTCAAGGTAATTAAAACAACTTTTGTTTAAGTAACCATTTGTCATGGTGAATATCTATTGCTGGGTTTTGGGGTCCTCTGGACTCGGTAACAGCACACATATTTTAACATCTGTTTCTAATACACAATTTCTATTAACTTTTATTTCCAACATCAGTGTTTCCATTAAATTTTTTAATTGCTTATCAAAATATTGTATATCCACTATTTGAGTTTGAAGTTTACCTTTCTCTTACTTAATTTTTTTTGCTTCTTCTAACATTTCTGGATCCAGTTCTTCATTTGATATAGACTCTGTTCCAGCAAATGTTTCCAAATCGACTTCCATTATATTTGAAACAGCCTGTTGCCCACGGCCTTCTCCTTCAGGGGCTTGTTCGAAATTAGATTTGCACATGCTTCTGTTGTAAACAAGAAATTGGTACAATACTACAATCAACTTGGGCATGTGAGAAAGAAAAATGTTTCTGGGATTAATTGAATCTCATATTAATCAAATAACAAAAAAATAAAATACCTAAAGATCCAATACTTTTTCTATTAAGTAATAAAAATGATAAAGACTCAGTTAAAATTGGATAGATCTCAAAAAGAATTTATTATGATTGCTTTCGCAGCAGCAAAAAAAATGCTGAGCGACAAATGTAAGCATTTTTGAAAATACAGCGCTGGTAATATAGAAATAGAGAACTGTATTCCACTGGAAAAAAATTACCTAAAGAGATAATTTTGGACAATTCAAAATAATCTGGGAGCCATATATGAAGTTCATTGGTGACCGCCAGACTCAAACTTTCAACTCTTAAAGGTTGAATATAATGTTTGTTACTGAATATATATATTCAAGTCAATAAAAATTGGATAATAACCAGATGATGCCTTTTTTTTTATTTGGGTTTAATTTTGGGTGGTGGAGAGGAGGGATGGGGAGAAAATGGAAAATGTCACTATATATATAAATTTATGTATATAAAACATTTAGTTTTGAATTATTGTGACTTATTAAATAAAAAAATTTTAAAAGATGTCAAAATTTGCAATGTTGCAAAAAAAAGTTACATTTGGCTGTATAATATTGTACAGCATTCGAATATGGTACAGGAAAGAAAAATTGTGGATTGTAGTTTAAAGTTAAAAGCTCAAAAATTTCTCTGTTGGAAGGAGGTGTTACAGGCTTATGTTATTTTTAATCTTTATATTTTATATATATATTTTAGTAAAGATAGTTTGTGGGTTGGACAGGGAAACAGAGAGAACACCATGTGAAGCAGTTGCTGAGGCCCCTTCAAGTAGAAGATGCAAGTAGCTTATTATTGTTCAGTCTGGCCATAAAACCAGTGCTATTGTTCTCCACTGAAAGCCTGAAACAATAGACTGTTTGCTAAGAAGATATCTGTTCAAACAAACAGGAGGCTATCTGCCATGAGTCAAGCTTTTGGGAAACTGAAAGTAGAACAGTATTGCTCAAACCAGTCAAAGAAAGCATTTAAGTGTCACCAGAGAATCACCTAGACACAGATTTAAAGTGGCTTCGGAGATGGTCACTTTTGGCTGCCTCTCTTTCTCAAGAGAAAGCAGTGATGCTGTGGCCATTATAATGGTCACTTTAACTTATACCGAGGTAAAGAAAACAAGATCATTCTTGCATTTGGAACAGAACCATTTTTAATGGTTATTTCGTTTAACACTTGCCTGGGTTTGTGAAAACATCGTAGAAATCACAAGTTCCATAACTTCAACGCAAGAGAGGGGAACTGTGAAAAATTATTTGTAAGAATAAACATTTCTCTAAAAGCAACTTGACAAGATTTCATGAGTTTTGAGAAGTCTGATGACTCAGTGCCTCAAAATACTTGGTAATTACTTCTGAACATCAATTTAAAAATTCTGAATTTCAACACATTTTTAAGACAACTTTTGAGTTTTATATATATATATATATATAAATATATATACACACACAGACATATATACATACATGTATACATACATACATATATAAACACATATACACACACATACATATATACACACATATACACACACATACATATATACACATATTTACATACACACATATATATATATATACACATATATATACATACACACACATAATATATACATACATTCACATACATATATACATACACATACATTTGCGCACAGTGGGGCTAAGTTTTAGACTTAACAAAGTGTAATGGAAGATTTAAACCGTGTTTTTTACTTTTGCAGCCTTTGCTTCTGCAAGGCTGAGAACCTGCTTGTTTTTTAGAATCAGCAGACATAAGCTAAATTTCACCGAGGGGCCAGAGATGCAGCTATCTGACGAAAAGACATCTGTGTACCAAGAACATTTAATCTTCCTGCTTGTTTTGATCACAGACTGTCAGAGGGCTAACCTTAATGCAAAATAAACTATTGTATTCAAAGTGATGAGCTGAAAATTACGTTATTCGATAGAAGCCTAGCATGCTAGCTTGCTCGCTTATCTTTCTTACTATGCTGGGAATAAGTGCTTGGGTAAGCAGTTTTTTGGTAATATAAGCCATGGTCCCACTGCTGAAGTTTGAGACTCTCCAAGAGGTCGCAACATCTCTCAGCAAGAACTACTTCTAGAGTCCAGCCAATGACCCAGTCAGAGGAGGTGGAGAAGCTGCTATCGGCGCCCCGACAACCTACTACAAGTGTGCAGTCGTTGCCTCGCTTCGGCAGTTGGGACCAGTCCAGGCGTTGATAAGTATAGTTGGGAAGGGCTAGCATATTGTAGTTTGAAATCAGCTTTTGAATTTGTAATAAACTGAACTGTTTTCGGTGTGTGTGTCTATTTTCTTTCGGTAGCTCAAACACTGTGACCAATCTAAAATGAACAAAGTGAGAGGTATAAGTTTACCCAGGACAGAAAGATATTATTAATAGGTATTAATTAAAAAAATTGTTTTTGAAGATACCATTGTCTTGCTGTTATTGCTGCTGGTCTACGATGTAACAATTGGTCAACCTTTACAACAAAAGTCCTAGAATCCTTTACAACGTCACAAAATAATCTTAAATTACCCACAAACTTTAACAGATGACCGTAGAATCCTCCTTTCAGAACAGATGAAAGGCCTCTCCCCGGTGTGGACCTGCTAGTGGCTCAAGTTGGAGGCCTGGGCGAATGCTTTCCTGCACTCGGAGCAGGTGAAAGGCCGCACCCTGGTGTGAAGCCGTTGGTGGGTCAGCAGGTGGGAGAAATGGATGAACCCCTTTCTTCACTCAGGACACATGAAGGCCTCTCCCTGGAGAGGACTCGCTGGTGGTTCAGCAGGTTGGAGATGCAGTTGAACTACTTACAACATTCGGGGCAGGTGAAGGGTCTCTTCCTGTGTGGACCTGCTGGTGTCTCAGCAGGCTGGAAGTGTGCTTGAAGCCCTTGCCGCACTCAGGGCAGATGAAGGGCCTCTCCATAGTGTGGACCCTCTGGTGGGTCAGCAGCTGGGAGGTGTGGGTGAAGCCCTTGCCGCACTTGGGACAAATGAAGGGCCTCTCCCCGGTGTGGACTCGCTGGTGGGTCAGCAGGTTCGAGGAGTGGGTGAAACCCTTGCCGCACTCAGAGCAGGTGAAGGGCCTCGCCCTGGTGTGGACCTGCTGGTGGGTCAGCAGGTGGGAGGAGTGAGTGAAGCCCTTGCCACACTCAGGGCAGGTGAAGGGCCTCTCTCTGGTGTGGACTCGGTGGTGGGTCAGCAAGTTGAAGGAGTGGGTGAAGCCCTTGCCACACTCGGTGCAGGTGAAGGGCCTCTCCCTGGTGTGGACCCTCTGGTGGGTTAACAGATGGGAGAACTGGGTGAAACCCTTGCCGCACTCAGGGCAGGTGAAGGGCCTCTCCCCAGTGTGGACACGCTGATGGGTCAGCAGGTGAGAGGATTGGGTGAAACCCTTGCCGCACTCGGGGCAGGTGAATGGCCTCTCCCCGGTGTGGACCCGCTGGTGGGTCAGCAGGTGGGCGATCTGGGTGAAGCTCTTGTTGCACTCTGGACAAGTGAAGGGCCTCTCTCCGGTGTGGACCCGCTGGTGGGTCAGCAGGTGGGAGGTGTGGGTGAAGCCCTTGCCGCACTCAGGGCAGGTGAAGGGCCTCTCCCCGGTGTGGACCCGCTGGTGGGTCAGCAGGTTGGAGGTGTGGGTGAAGCTCTTGCTGCACACAGGGCAGGTGAAGGGCCTCTCCCCAGTGTGGACCCGCTGGTGGGTCAGCAGGTCGGAGGTGTGCATGAAGCCCTTGCTGCACTCAGAGCAGGTGAAGGGCCTCTCCCCTGTGTGGACCCTCTGGTGGGTCAGCAGGCTGGAGGTGTGGGTGAAGCCCTTTCCGCATTCGGGGCAGGTGAAGGGCCTCTCCCCGGAGTGGACCCGCTGGTGGGTCAGCAGGTTGGAGGTCTGGGTGAAACCCTTGCCGCAGTCAGGGCAGGTGAAGGGCCTCTCCCCAGTGTGGACCCGCTGGTGGATCAGCAGGCTGAAGGAGTGGGTGAAGCCCTTTCCGCACTCAGGGCAGTTGAAGGGTCTCTCCCCGGTGTGGACCCGCTGGTGGGTCAGCAGGCTGGAGGTGTGCTTGAAGCCCTTGCCGCACTCAGAGCACGTAAATGGCCTCTCCCTGGTGTGGACCCGCTGGTGGGTCAGCAGGCTGGAAGTCTGGCTGAAACCCTTGCCGCACTCAGGGCAAGTGAACGGCCTCTCCCCGGTGTGGACCCGCTGGTGGGTCAACAGGTTAGAGGTGCGGGCGAAGCCCTTGCCACACTCAGGGCAGATGAAGGGCCTCTCCCCAGTGTGGACCCGCTGGTGGGTCAGCAGGCTGGAGGAGTGGGTGAAGCCCTTGCCACACTCGGGGCAGGTGAAAGGCCTCTCCCCAGTGTGGACCCGCTGGTGGGTCAGCAGGCTGGAGGTGTGCTTGAAGCCCTTGCCACACTTGGGGCAAGTGAAGGGCCTCTCCCCGGTGTGGACCCGCTGGTGAGTCTGCAGGCTGGTGGTCTGGGTGAAGCCCTTGCCACACTTGGGGCAGGTGAAGGGCCTCTCCCCAGTGTGGACCCGCTGGTGTCTCTTTAACTCACTTGACCTTTTAAAGTTCTTCCCGCACTCAGAGCATTGAAGCGGGTTCATCTCTGTGGGGATGAGAGGACGTGACCTGGGGGATAAATCAATGCAGTCTTGCCCCAGGGTGCACGAGAGGATGTGACCAGGGATAAATCAATACAGTCCTGCCTCAGGCCACACGAGAGGATGTGACCAGGGGATAGATGAATGCAGTTCTCCACCAGGGCGGATGAGAGGATGTGACCAGGGGATAGATGAATGCAGTTCTCCACCAGGGCGGATGAGAGGATGTGACCAGGGGATAGATGAATGCAGTTCTCCACCAGGGCGAATGAGAGGATGTGACCAGGGGATAGATGAATGCAGTTCTCCACCAGGGCGGATGAGAGGATGTGACCAGGAGTTAGATGAATGCAGTTCTCCACCAGGGCGGATGAGAGGATGTGACCAGGGGATAGATGAATGCAGTTCTCCAACAGGGCGAATGAGAGGATGTGACCAGGGGATAGATGAATGCAGTTCTCCACCAGGGCGGAGAAGAGGATGTGACCAGGGGATAGATGAATGCAGTCCTGCCCGGGCCGCCCCGCGCGGGCTCAGCCTGATGGAGGCTCCCGTCGAGCTGGACCGCAGGTTAAATCCAGCCCGAGGCTGGGCCTAGGCCCGGGCCCACGGGAGCCCTGGGTTCCGGGAGCCGGTGCTGCGCTCTGCTCCCAGCGCCCGGTGCTGAACCGCCTCCGGTCCGGCTGCCCCCGACCCAGCGTTTGCCCAGGATGATGCGGAACCCCCTTCCTCAACCTGCTCTCGCCCTTTCGTCCATCACTCGGCTCCTCCTCGCGGGCTGCGGCCGCCCCGTCACGTGACGGCGTCCCCCGCCCAGGCGGTGGCGCGCTGACGTCACCGCGCCGCCAGCGGCCCTGAGCGCCGTTCCCTCGGCAACGGGCCGCTCCACGGAGGAGGCCGCGGCCTGGCCTGGGGGTTGAGGTGAGACTTTCCCCGGGCGGGGTTGGGAGAGGGAGAGGGCCAGGGCCAGGCCGGTGGGACCAAGGACCGGTCGGGGTCTCATCTTCCCATAGTCGGGCCGGGAGGTGAGGGTGAGGGGAGGGGGTTGAGGGGGGGTGAGGGTGAGGGGAGGGGGTTGAGGGGGGGTGAGGGTGAGGTGGATGAGGGGAGGGGGCTGGGGGTGAGTGAGGGGAGGGGGAGGGGTGTGTGGGAGTGGGGGGGGTGAGGGCCGGGGCCGCGCCTCCTGTCAGGGTCTCTGACAACGGCCTGGGCAGCGAGTGTGTCCGGCTGCACGGATGGGCGAGGGCAGCAGTCGGCGAGGGGGGGAGGGATGGAGGGGAGGGGGTGGTGAGGAGAACTGGTTGGGGGGATGGAGGAGAGCAGGTGGGGAGGTGGACGGGGTGGGGAGGTGGACGGGGTGGGGAGGTGGACGGGGTGGGGAGGTGGACGGGGTGGGGAGGAAGGAGGTGCGAAGGGGGGTAGTGGACGTAGGGTAGGGCTATGGAGAAAGGGGAGTAGGTGGAGGAAGAGACCAGGGGAAGGGGTGGTGGAGGGGTTGGGGGGAGTAGGGGAGGGGCAGGGCAAGTGTATGGGCGCGGACGGCGGATGGAGGATCCACGGCAGGGATGATGCTCACTCCCACCTACATGACAGCAGGTTCAACCCCAGATTCTTTTCCTGGGGGACAGACAGAGTGTGGACTGGGTGGTGTGGATCCTTGATGATCATTGCTGCTCTCTGACAGCTTCGTTCCCTGTAGATGTTCTCAATCTCTTTCAATGATCCGGATGATCATGTGGGAAATGGGATCAACAAGTTTGCAGATGATGCAAAGATTGAAAGTGCAGTGGACGGTGAGGAAGGTTTCCAAAGCTGCAATGGGATCTGGACCAGCTGGAAAAATGAGCTGCAGAATGGCAGATGGAATTTTAACACAGTTGTTGCACTTTGGGAGGTCGAACCTGTTAAGTATTTGATGTTTCAGAAAGCACTGCACACGGAGACGTGACGCTTCATTCGTTGTCTTATACAGAACTAAGATGGTTCCCCAGTGACGATGAGTGACGATGTCATCATGCTGTGCCTGCAGGTGTATATACAGAACACTCTCCCCCCAAACACAATAAATACTTCGTGAAAATAACACATGGGCAGTACTTGTACTAAACTACAATGACTACGTGGTGCCCCCTGTAAAGGTTAAAACCTTGTGTTTTTTTTAATTTTTAGTAATTTTGTGACTGTCCCTTTTTAGGGAAATTGTTGTTTGTAGTGTTACCATAGTTGCTTGGATGTCATGTGTCATAATATCCCAGCAGACTTGGAGCTTGCTTGTTCATTCCTCGAAGAATCATGACAGAGCCGTAAGGTCAAGATACTTTTAGTTGAATTCATCTTATTTCATTTTAATCATCTTAATTTTAGTTTAACTGTTTAAAGAAGAATATTGTTATCACACAATATGCTATATTTATTCAAGTTATGAAAATGTCAATGCAAAGTTATGCAAAAAGGTTAATTTGTTATCAACCAATTAAAGGCTACATAAAACTGCAATTACTAAGTTTGGTTTATTTGGATTAATAAGATGGTCATTTGGAATATTGTTGCTTACGTTTCTGTGAAGATGACAGGTTTTGAAATTGGGAAATACTAGAAAATGGAAAGTCTTGTCTATACTATTATTATTTCAAAGAAAAGTAATAAAATGGTGACATCCTAAGGGGGGAGGTTAATGAGCCAGAGGTCATGGTACCTGTTGGTACCAACAACATAGGGAGGAAAAGTGAATTGGTCCTAAAATGTGAATGTGGGGAGCTAAAAAGGACAGCAAAAGGGGTGATCTCTGGATTACTTCCTGTGCCACGTGATAGTGGGCAAGAATATTATCAGGTGGAGGATGAATGCGGTGTGGTGGATAGAGGGGAAGGGTGCGGTGGATAGAGGGGAACAGGTTGATGTTGTATATTTGGATTTCCAGAAAGCATTTGATAAGGTGCCGCATAAGAGACTTCTCAGTAAAGTACAGGAAAGTGGAGTCCGGGGAAGTCTATCGGCCTGGATTGGTTGTCTGACAGGAGGCAGAGAGTCGGGATAAATGGGAGTTTTTCAGGTTGGCAGAGAGTGGTAAGTGGGGTGCCGCAGGGGTCAGTGTTAGGCCCACAACTGTTCATCATTTACATTGATGACTTGGAGGAGGGGACAAAATGTGGTGTAGCCAAGTTTGCAGATGACACCAAATTGAGTGGAAGAGCAATTTGTAATGAGGATGTGGAGAGTCTGCAGAGGGATAGAGTTAAGCTGGATGAGTGGGCAAAGGTCTGGCAGATGGAGTACAATGTTATCCACTTTGGCAAGAAAAATAAAAGGGCTGAATATTATTTAAAGGGTGAAAAACTACAGCATGCTGTTGAGCAGAGGGACTTGGGAGGGCTTGTGCATGAATCGCAAAACGTTAGGTTGCAGGTGTAGCAGGTGATTAAGAAGGCAAATGGAATGATGGCCTTCATCGCAAGAGGAATTGAATTCAGGAGTAGGGAGGTAATGTTGCAACTGTATAACTGTAAAAGTATCTTGACTGTATAACTGTACTGGTGAGACCGCTCCTGGAGTACTGTGTCCAGTTCTGGTCTCCATATTTGAGAAAGGATATACTGGCTTTGGAGACGGTCCAGAGGAGGTTTACTAGGTTGATCCCTGGGATGAAGGGGTTGACTTATGATCAAAGATTAAATCATCTAGGATTGTATTCGCTCGAGTTCAGAAGAATGAGAGGAGATCTTATAGAAACATATAGGATTGTGAAGGGTATGGATAGGATAGATGTAGGAATGTTTTTTGAGCTGGCCGGGGAATCTAAAACGAGAGAACATGGTCTCAAGATTCAGGGGAGAAGATTTAGGACAGAGATGAGGAAAAATAGTTTTTCCCAGAGAGTAGTGAATGTTTGGAATTCTCTAACCAGGGAAGTGGTTGAGGCTGCCTCATTAAAATTGGGTTAGATAAATTTTTACATGATAGAGGAATTGGGGGGTATGCGGAGAAGGCAGGTAGGTGGAGTTAGGTCATAAATTACATCAGCCATGATCGTATTGAATGGCGGAGCAGGCTCGATGGGCCATTTTTGGCCTACTCCTGCTCCTACTTCCTATGTTCTATGTAGAAAAGGTATCTGAAGCTATCTTAGAACATAAAGATGGTAGAAAATGGTATTTACCTCATCATGGAGTTATACATCCACAAAAGGAGAATCTACATGTAGAATTTGATTGTGGAGAATCATTTTAAGGAGTTTCATTGAATTCTCAACTCTACAAGGTCCACATTTAACCAGTACTTTAATAGGTGTTCTGATAAGATTTTGTAAAGAGCCCATTGTAATTGCTGCAGATATTGAAGCGATGTTTCATCAAATGAAAGTACCATCAGAAGATGGTGATTTTCTACGATTGTTATGGTGGCCTAATGGCGATTAGAGTAAAGGTTTGATTGAATCCAGAATGACAGTTCATTTATTTGGAGCAACTTCATCACTGAGTTGTGAAAAATTTGCTCTCAGGAAATGTGCTGAAGATAATGAAGAGTAATTTTGTTCTCAAGCTATAAACATCATCAGAAATAATTTCTATGTTAATGATTGTCTTACTTCCATGTTTTCAGAAAAAGAGGCAGTAGATCTTTATTATGAGTTAAAAGAGATCTGTAATAAAGGAGCGTTCTTCTTTATGAAATGGATTAGCAACAGTTAAGATGTGTTGGCTGTTATTCCTGAGGCAGAAAGAGCAAAGGGGATAAAACATCTTGATTTGGATTGTGACGTACTACCTGTCAAAAGAATCCAAGGGGTTCAATGGTACATTCAATCTAATGTTTTCAAATTTGAAATTGTTTTGAAAGAATGGCCTTTGACAAGAAGAGGTATTCTTTCGATCGTAAGCTCAATATATGATCCTTTGGGAATATTGGCACCAGTAGTATTAATAGCCATGAAAATTGTGCAAAAATTGTGCAGAAGGAAATTTGGATGGGATGAAACTAGAGCAGATTCCATCACACAAAATTGGTTTGAGAGTCTTAAAATGTTAGGAAGTTTTGAAGTCGACAGATGTTTTAAACCTATAAACTTTGGAATGGCCACATTTGCTCATTTTTGCCATTTTGCTGATAAAAGCAAAGGTTTTTAAGGCACTGTCAGTTATTTGGTACTGCAAAATAACCAAGAGCGAGTACATTGTGGATTTGTATTTTTAATTGTTTGACTATGAGAGCAGTTTATATTGAAGTCATCATGATACAGACTCTTATCAATGTTCTTCGACATTTTATCACCAGATGTGGTCAAGTGAAGGAGTTATCCTCTGATAATGGATTTAATTTTACAGGAGCTCAATTAAAATTACAAAAGGCAATTCAAAATTGAAATCAACATCAAATTCATGATTCATTACTTCTAAAGGAAATTAGTTGGATACTTAACCCACCCACGGGATCACATCATGGTGGTGTGTGGGAAAGAGTGATTAGATCAATCAAGAAAATTCTTAGTTCTATTTTGAATAATCATATACTGAATGATGACAATCTTAAGAGAGTATTGTGTGAGATTGAAGCTATTTTAAATAGTTATCCAATAATTAAAATTTCAATCGATTCAAATTATATCGAGGCACTTACACTGAATCACCTCTTACTTCTTAAATCTAAACCTTTAATGCCTTCAGGTCAATTTCAGAAAGAAGATATTTATGCAAAAT
This sequence comes from Narcine bancroftii, assembly GCF_036971445.1. NCBI lineage: Eukaryota > Metazoa > Chordata > Chondrichthyes > Torpediniformes > Narcinidae > Narcine > Narcine bancroftii. The sequence goes on from NC_091469.1 coordinate 167,500,146, forward strand.
GCAGATGGAGACAAGTGCAGTTTATTGCAGATTTATTTTAGAAAAGATGGATTAAAGAATACCTTCCATTCTTACAAGAAAGACAGAAATGGTCTAAAGCAAAACCCAATTTTGTATGCAGAGAAATTGTAATTATCCTGTTGATTCTGTAACAAGAAAGTATTAGTTACTGGGGAGAATCGTGGAAACAATTCCGGACAAGAAAGGTTTCATTCGGCAAGTGTGGATTAAAACCAAGACTAATTACTTAAATTGATCTATTACTAAAATCTGTCTTTTCCAAGAAGCAGAAAATTTTGATTTCTAATTTTATCCTAAGCATATTTACTTTTGTATCTGTGATGGTAACTATTATGTTTTAGTCATTAATATCTATTATAATAATTAGGGGCCAGAATCTAAAGATTAAAACCTTGTGTTTGTGATTTGTGGTTATTTTATGCTTGTCCCTTTAAGTATAAGTATTATTTGTAGTGTGACCATAGTTACTATGGCATCATATTGTTATGAACCCAGAGGACCCATAAATCCAGCAGCAGTAGATATTCACCAAGACAAATGGTTACTTAAATAAAAGTTGCTTTTAATTATCTTTAATATGAAAGCAGAATCAAACTATTAACTTGCTTTACCTAACTTAACCCCCTCCTAATTCTAAGTGCACGTGTATCTAATGTGTGTGTAAGTTCAGAAAAGTTCTTTGGTTCACAGTCCAATCTCACTTCTCATTCCTCAAAGTTCACTTCAATTCTTATACTGTGCACAGAATTTAACATGTATAAAGTTCACCAGGCTTTGGTGCTCGAAAGGTAAATAGTTACCACTCAGGAAGGTTCTTGTAGGTTTGCAGAGAGCGATGTGTTGTTCCAGGACATCCACAACTGAGGTACTTCCCTCAGTCACCTCAGTGTCTTGCTGACATAACTCGCCCCATCAGGGATCTCCAGATGATAACCTCTTTCTTTCAGGTCATCACAGAGTTCCTTTCCGTTTCACATTCCAAGTGAAACATTAGACAGCCAGTCCTCTCCTCATGCATGAACCACAAAGGATTCAACCAGACTGTCTTCCAAAAGCTTGCCTGCTTGTCCTGTTTCAGACCCAGCAACTTCTGCCGGCAAAAACACTGTCGAGAGAAAGCCTGTTTGACTCTCTCTCTCTCTCTGCTTGCAAAACCACATGACCCTCTTACAACAGCAAAACTCTCCTGCAGACAATAGCGGCTCAAGCCTGCTCTTTCATCTGTTGCCTTGATAAATAATAATCTATCAGTGACGTCTCTTGAGCACTCTTTGAAGCTCTTGCAAAAAGGTGTGAGAAGCCACTATGGCTCCAGTATTTCAAATAAGATCTGTTTTAAAGTGTTTGCATGTGACCTACTCTAACAAACCTTTCCCAATTTATCTCCCCAAAACATTTCTATATACTAATATCCCGGCTAACCAGCAGTTTGGATCTCATTCTTCGAAGATACTTGAGCTCAAAATTCTTTTCTTTGAATTTATCTTATCACATTTTAATCATTTCTTATCATCTTATTTTATCTTGATTCGTGTTAATAATTTCCCATACTGTTATGTCTTTAAATATAACCAAATGCTTTGTTAATTAACCGTGTGAGAGTTTATGTTATATTTTATATTGTTTGTAGATATGTTTTATAGGAAATAAATTGTGACAGTTTTTTTTAGTTTAGGTCACATACAGATACAAACACTTCAAAACAGATCTCATTTAAAATGCTTGACCTTTGCTCAGGCCAGACAGTTCAGGCTCTGAGTGCCTTTGCAAAAACTTTGAAAGATTCTTATAGGAACTTCACAAGTAGGTGTTAATTGGACATGGTGTGGACTAATAGATTATTGTTTTGGAAAGCAACAGATGAACGAACTCAGAAGATTAGGTCCAGAACCGCAGCCTGTCAGAGTGCAGTTAGCTGTTCTAAGAGGGTCATGTGGTTTTCTCTGAGTGAGAGAGAGAGAGAATTGAGTTACAGTTCAGCAGCAGCAGGTGGGACTGGAACAGGACAAGCTGGCAAACTTGTGGAAAAATGGCATTTTGAAGATGGGTTGTGAGTTCTTAGTTCAGTCTGGTCAAAGCCCTTGTGGAACATACAAGAGAAGGTTGGATGTGTACATGGATATGAGGGGATTGGAGGGTTAAGGGTGGAAAGTGGGAGGGGGAACTAGTGGAGTTGTTCAAGTGAACCGGTGCAGACTCGAAAGGCTGATATGGCGTGTTTCCGAGCTGTAAACTGTTATATTGTTACATAGGAGATGGCTGGCTGTATAATGTTTCACTTGAAATAAGGGAAACAAAAAGGAAATCTGTGGTGACCTGAAATAAAGAGGTTATCATCTGGAAAGCCCTGAAGGGGCATGTTTCTTCAGCAAGACACTGAAGTGGCTGATCAGAAGGGAGCAACAAATCTCTCTGAAAACTGACAAGAACCTTCCTGAGCAGTAACCATTTACCATTCAAGCACCAGAGCCTGGTGAAATTCATGAATGTTAAATTCTGTGCACAGTATAAGAATTGTCTGATACCGGTGAACTTGGAGGAGTGAAAAATAAGATTGCACTGTGAATCAAAGAACTTCTTTTGAACTTAGATACACGTGTGCTTAGAATTAGAAGGGGGTTAAATTAGGTTAAGTTAATAGTAATAAGTTAAAGTTTGATCCTGTTTTCATATTTAAAGATAATTAAAAGCAACTTTTGTTTAAGTAACCATTGATGGTGAATTTCTATTGCTACTGGGTTTTGGAGTCCTCTGGACTCGTAACCAAGTGGGGATTCATCCTTCTCGGATTGAAATATATGGAGTTTTGCAATCGTAAACTTCTGGAGTTTTTGTGATTAATTAGTTAATTGGTTTTTCCGAGCTAATTTAAAGCTTGTGTGTGTGGAAAACAGTAGCAATGGATGTCAGTACATTCATCACCTCCAGAGCAAGAGAAAAGATAGTTGTATCTCAGGCATTAAAGCTGAGTGAAGTTAAGCATTGGATGAGGAAAATACAAATACCAAGGATTAGAGTGAAATATATAGGTGAGGGATAATTTGTTGATAAAGACTTAGAAAATTTTCCGGAGGATAGATCTGTTGAATTGCAATTGGAAATGAGAGAACTGAAGGGTGGAAGAGGAAAGAGAAAAATGGAGGGTGTTGGAACTTTGAGTTGCAGAAACAACAAAATGAGGCAAAGGAATCAGAAAAACGGAGACAATATGAGGCAGACAAAGTTGAAAAACTGAGACAATATGAGTTGGACGAAGCTGAAAAATGGAGGGAGGAGGATGAAAGAAAGAAAATATGATGGAACAGATTGAAAAGGACAGACAGTTTCAATTAGAGAAGTTAAAAATTGAGATGGAGGTAGGTAAGACAATTGAGGCTGCAACTCCTGGAGAGAGGTTTTTGGGTAGTAGAGGGGTAAATTTAGTGCCTCCTTTTGATGAGGGAGATATAGATCCATATTTTCAGCATTTTGAAAAGGTTTCTGAGAGTTCAAAATGGCCACAAAAAAAATGGCCTCTTATGCTCCAAAATGTATTGAAGGGAAAAGCACAAATTGCATCCTCTAGGTTGACTACAGAGCAAGTGGTAAATTATGATACTGGTAAACAAACAGTATTGAAAGCCTATGAGTTGGTTCCAGAATCATATAGACAAAAATTTAGGAGTTTGGTGAAAACATGAAATCAATCTTATATGGAGTTTGCTCTGGAAAAAAAACTCTATGTTTTGACTGTTGGTGCAGCTGAAAAGGAATAAATAATGATTTTGACAAACTGGGAGAATTGATGTTAATTGAGGAAATTAAAAGGTGTGTCCCAAAGGAGATTAAATTATACCTCGACGAAAGAGACGACAAACGGCTAGATTGAACAGATGAATTTGCTCTAATTCACAAAGGTACATTTTGCAGTTCCGCCACACACCCCTCGCCCCAATCACAGGTCCCCCCACTCTCCCCATCGATCACTGACCCCTACTCCCCCCAATCACAACCCCCACCTCCCGGATTGAGGTCCCCCACTCTCCTCCCGTTCATAGCCCCCCCCTCACTCTCCCCCCAATCACAGCCCCCCACTCTCCCCCCAATCACAGCCCCCCACTCTCCCCCCAATCACAGCCCCCCTCTCCCCCCATCACAGCCCCACTCTCCCCCCAATCACAGCCCCCCAACTCTCCCCCAATCACAGCCCCCCACTCTCCCCCCAATCACAGCCCCCCACTCTCCCCCCAATCACAGCCCCCCACTCTCCCCCCAATCACAGCCCCCACTCTCCCCCCAATCACAGCCCCCCACTCTCCCCCCAATCACAGCCCCCCACTCTCCCCCCAATCACAGCCCCCCACTCTCCCCCAATCACAGTCCCCCCACTCTCCCCATCGATCACTGACCCCTACTCCCCCCAATCGCAGACCCCCACTCTCCCCCACCCCCAGCCAGAGGTTTCCTAGTTACTGGCCTGCTGACGTCTCCAATGTAACCGGGGTGGCCATTACCCTTTCAAACTGCCAGAGCAGGACACCCGGGTAGTTTCACTCGGTTCCCTGACAACCTCAGAAGTAGGTCAGGGACCCTATTGGGATCTCACCAGGTTGACCTATTTGGACCTTTTCTATTCGCACCTGTACCCGGGTCGCTAACTGTGCAAATTGCCTGTTAACACCATTTTACATGACAGTTTGAAAGGGCCGAGAGTTGCTGCTTTATTCCACCTTCTTACCAGTCACCGATTAACACTTTGATTCCCCAGGGGCAAATTTCACCTGGAAACGTCACGCTGACCTGGGCCGGACACTCCTCTGACTGACAGCCTCCCTCTGGCCAGCCCTGCCTCTGATTGACAAGTTCACACTGGCCCCCCCCCACCCTGCTCTGACTGACAGCTCCCTCTGGCCAGCCCTGCCTCTGATTGACAGTTCGCACTGGCCCCCCCACCCTGCCTCTGATTGAAAGCTCCCTCTGGCCCCACCCTGCCTCTGATTGACAGCTCACTCGGCCCCGCCTACTCCGACTGACAGCTCCCTCTGCTCCGCCTTCTGGATTACGGCCGCCCCGTCACGAGCTGGCCAGCCGCTGGCAGAGAAGTTCGCGTTGACGTCACAGAGACGTGACGCATCATGAGCGTCGTTCAGACAGTGAGGATTCTGGCCGAGTGGTGGCGCCCAGACGTCGAAGTGAGATTTGTCTCAGTCCCGCGGTGGGGGGGGGGTGTCTGTCCCCGCGGTCTGAGGTGGGAGGGGGGGTGTCTGTCCCGCGGTCTGAGGTGGGAGGGGGGGTGTCTGTCCCGCGGTCTGAGGTGGGAGGGGGGGTGTCTGTCCCGCGGTCTGAGGTGGGAGGGGGGGGTGTCTGTCCAGCGGTCTGAGGTGGGGGGGGGGGGGTGTCTGTCCCGCGGTCTGAGGTGGGGGGGGGGGTGTCTGTCCCGCGGTCTGAGGTGGGAGGGGGGGGTGTCTGTCCCGCGGTCTGAGGTGGGAGGGGGGGGGGTGTCTGTCCCGCGGTCTCAGGTGGGAGGGGGGGGTGTCTGTCCCGCGGTCTGAGGTGGGAGGGGGGGGGTGTCTGTCCCGCGGTCTGAGGTGGGAGGGTGTCTGTCCCGCGGTCTGAGGTGGGAGGGGTGTCTGTCCCGCGGTCTGAGGTGGGAGGGGGGGGGGTGTCTGTCCCGTGGTCTGAGGTGGGAGGGGGGGGGTGTCTGTCCCGTGGTCTGAGGTGGGAGGGGGGGGGTGTCTGTCCCGCGGTCTGAGGTAGGGGGGGGTCCTGTCTGTCCCGCGGTCTGAGGTAGGGGGGGGTCTGTCTGTCCCGCGGTCTGAGGTAGGGGGGGTCTGTCCCGCGGTCTGAGGTGGGGGGGTGTCTGTCCCGCGGTCTGAGGTGGGGGGGGGTTGTCTGTCCCGCGGTCTGAGGTAGGGGGGGTCTGTCCCCGCGGTCTGAGGTAGGGGGGGGTCTGTCCCGCGGTCTGAGGTGGGAGGGGGGGGGTGTCTGTCCGCGGTCTGAGGTGGGAGGGGTGTCTGTCCCGCGGATCTGAGGTGGGAGGGGTGTCTGTCCCGCGGTCCTGAGGTGGGGGGGGGGGTGTCTGTCCCGTGGTCTGAGGTGGGAGGGGGGGGCGTTGTCTGTCCCGTGGTCTGAGGTGGGAGGGGGGGGTGTCTGTCCCGCGGTCTGAGGTAGGGGGGGGTCTGTCCTGTCCCGCGGTCTGAGGTAGGGGGGGGGGTCTGTCTGTCCCGCGGTCTGAGGTGGGGGGGGTCTGTCCCGCGGTCTGAGGTGGGGGGGTGTCTGTCCCGCGGTCTGAGGTGGGGGGGGGTTGTCTGTCCCGCGGTCTGAGGTAGGGGGGTCTGTCCCGCGGTCTGAGGTAGGGGGGGTCCTGTCCCGCGGTCTGAGGTGGGAGGGGGTGTCTGTCCCGCGGTCTGAGGTGGGAGGGGGTGTCTGTCCCGCGGTCTGAGGTAGGGGGGTCTGTCCCGCGGTCTGAGGTAGGGGGGGGTCTGTCCCGCGGTCTGAGGTAGGGTGGTGGGTCTGTCCCGCGGTCTGAGGTCGGGGGGAGGGGGGGGTGTCTGTCCTGTCAGAAATAAAACTTCTCACACATGAGTCTCTTTAAAACTGATGACACGACAAGCTTTATTTACAAGTCTGCAGAGTTGACTCAACTGGTTTCTCACCAGTTAAGCCCCGATACATACAGTGCATTGATTTTTATACCTTTTTTGCTTGCCCTTCCCTCCTCTTTAACACTGTTTTAATTGGTTAGTTTTTGCAAAATCATTCTAAGTACACTTGCATTGTAATTATCATGTTAGTCAAGTACACTACGAACTCTGCACACACTAAATTCTGTTTTTCACTCTTTTATCAATCTTTGCTCCTACATGTCTCTTTGTGACCATGAAAGATCTCTGTTTGTTATAACATTGTCCAGCTGAAACTTTTATGGTAAGCTCCCTGTCTATTCTGGCTTCCCCTTTTATGATTAATCATCACATTTTAACTTAAGCCATTTTAACCTAAATTCTATATATATAACAATCCACCCCTTTCTCTCTTTAAAATGTGTGTATTATATAATATATATGAATGGGGATTTTAACTCGGGGAAGAGAAACGTTCATGATAAATTAAATCTCGTGCTGAAGTGGACCCCCGCAGACCCAACAATTGGTTACATTAAAAGTTCCTGCAATTCTAGTTGCAAGATCAACAAAAAGGTTATCTCCCCCAACTGCGTGACCGAAACTTTCATGGTTATTTGGATGGACTCGAACTAAGTCTGGCTGTCTTAAAGGGGCAGGCACTTTCGAGTGTGGAGTGGAACTTCTCATTGGAACAGTACGCTGGTGTATGCAAAACCAGAGTCCATCAGGGCATGGTGGGCCTGAGTCACCCTTCCAACCGTTAAGAGGGAAAGGAGTGGTATTAGGAATCTGTATATAATGACCCTATTATTTCCTTCTTTTTCCACACAAGGGGTATATGGATGTTGGGTGGTATTTTCTGCCCAGCATTTCTCAGGAACTGAGGTATGGGAAATAAAATTACCCTCCTTTCTTCCCCAAGTGTGGTCCTGAAACAGGACCACTGTGTCTCTGCATTTCTTACATTTCACACCTGATAAAGACATAGGCAACTAAGAAAAATCAAAGAACATAACAATAACATTGTGAATCAAGTCTTTTTGCGAAATCGTAAGGTAAGAGGTTTTTTCTCCAGGTATACAAGTCCAATCTGAGTTCGTTCAGGGTCCTGAGGCGCCTCTACAGGTCCCTTAAATCTGGATGCGTGCGTCCACCCCTTCTCTCTTGTTCGTGCTGCAGCCTCTGTAGTTAAGAGAACTTGGTATGGACCTTCCCACTGGGGCTGGAGTGTTTCAGTTTTCCAGGTCTTGATGAGAATCCAGTCTCCTGGTTCCACTTTGTGTAAAGAAAAGTCTAGAGGCGGTGTTTGTGCCAATAGTCCTCTCTTTCGTAAATCTGTAAGAGAGCGTGACAGTGCCTGTAAATAGTTCCTAACAAATATATCCCTTCCCCCAAGGTGGGACACCCCTCAACTGTACTCCAGAAGGGAAGCCCAAACATCATTTCATAAGGGGACAACCCTACATCTTTTCGTGGGGCAGTACGAATTCTTAATAAAGCCAGGGGCAGACACTTTATCCAAGGCATTTTAGTTTCCACCATTAATTTTGTCAATTGCATTTTAGGGTTCCATTCATACGTTCAACCCTCCCTGAGCTTTATGGATGCCAAGGGGTATGCAATTTCCAAGAGACCTGTAATGCATTACAAATCAATTGCTGGATTTTTGAACAAAAATGTGGACCCCTGTCTGAGTCTATAGAATCCATTATACCATATCTGGGGATTATCTGCTCTAGGAGGAGGCGAGCTACTGTAGAGGCTGTAGTATTTATTGTTGGGAAGGCTTCTACCCATCGGGTAAAGTGATCAATGATCACCAACAGATATTTCCATCTTTGAACTTGAGGTAACTCTGTGAAGTCGATCTGGATACTTGAAAAGGGCGTATGGCTAATGGTTGACCTCCCATGGTCCCTGTCCTCATTACCTTTTTATTAATTTTTGTGCATAGGTGACAGTTCTGACACCTCCTGTTGGGCCAAGGTGTAGATTCCCTTACACACATATTCTCGAAGCACTGTGCCACATAAGGCTTGGGTGCCCCAGTGGCTCTGATGATGCAGGTGTTTTAAAATATTGCGAGTTATTTCTTTATTTAGAACCATTCTTCCATCTGGTGTCTTCCATGTTCCATCAGGCAGCTGGCTTGCGCCCAGCTGAGCCATGTCCTTTTCTTCCTTAGCAGTGAAAATGGGAGCCTTCTTTATGCCTTGTCTTATTGGGATTAAGGTCAGCAAACGGACTTCTTGTTGCATGGTTGCCCTTTTGACTTCTTCATCAGCCAGTCTGTTTCCAATTGCTGTCGGGGTATCTCCCCTCTGATGGCCTGGTATGTAGACCACTGCTATTTCCTGGGGTAATGTCAAGGCTTCTAAAGTCAGAGTAATCATCTGTTCGTGTGCCAATTCCTTTCCTCTTGATGTAATTAGACCACGCTCCTTCCAGATCTTACCAAAGGTATGCACTACCCCGTATGCGTATTTGGAATCAGTGTAAATCGTTCCAGTTTTCTTTGCCAGTATTCTGAGGGCTCTCTGCAAGGCATATAGTTCACAGGACTGTGCTGACCAGCTTCCGGGTAGTCTCGTGGATTCTACTACTTTCCAAGTATTTCCTTCTATTATAGCATACCCACTTCTTCTCATTCCGTCAACACATCTGGCGGAGCCATCAATGTAGAATTCATATCCTTCTCCCAGCGGAGTATCGCAAAGGTCTTCTCGGGTCTTGGTCTGAAGATCTGTCAACTCGACACAGTCATGCTCCACCTCTTTCTCTGTTTCACTGCCGTATAA